>NC_084580.2:26277500-26297500 GCF_033978685.3 Nerophis lumbriciformis
ATATATATATATATATGAAATACTTGACTTGGTGAATTCTAGCTGTAAATATACTCCTCCCCTCTTAGCCCCGCCCCCAACCACGCCCGGCCCCCCATCTCCCGAAATCGGAGTTCTCAAGGTTGGCAAGTATGGGTCAAGACCAAACTGAATTCCTCAACCATAAGGGGTGTGTTAAAAGTACCAAGCATAACGTCGCAATGCATTTAGCTTAAAACGCTTTTTAAAAACATTTAAATCATTTTATTATTTTATAGAGCTATCAATCTCATATGAATACATTTTTTTTTTTAAACAAGAATTTGCTACAGCCGAGCATCATTCAAACAAGGGATTTAAATAAAACAATTTAAAATAATAATAATAATAATAAATGTTTTTATTGTGAAAATCCATTTCTGGAAACCTCCGTGTTCCGCTCGCAATGCGGAAGTGAGGTCTGCGCATGCGGTCGCGATGTTGAACTAATTCGACACAGTACGTACAAACTACGACTTATTGACTTTTCATTGAGATGAATAAGTAAAGATTTGTGTTATTATTTGTACATTGAGGCACAATGATGCTGGACAAGAGTCGTGTGACTGTCGTGGCAGACATTTTATTCAGTAAAAAACATTCATCAGAAGCAGGAATCCACTGCTGCTGCTCCAGAGTCTTTGTGCAGTAAGTATACCTAATAATCATCTTTTTTATCAAACTATTGTACATTTAGGAGCAGATATCGCTGTTAAATGTGTTCTTCCTTCCAGGGACAGAGAACTGTATCGTTCGGACAAAAGACTCTTTTCATTTGACCAACCGGAAACTGCTTTTCAAGGTAAATTCAGATATTCTTTTTTTTTTATTTTTTGCTATTCCAGCATTTATCAATCACACTTTACTTTGTTGCTTATGAGCAACTTTTATGAAATATTCCATCCCGCTTTTGGCGACTTTGGCGCACTTCCGCTCAGTACCCGGATGTTGTTGTGATGGTCACGTGACACTAAGGGTGCCCAAAACATTCTGACAAACACAAAACGTTAAAAAGTGGAATAAAAGAGCCAAAAAGAAAAAAAAAATGTGTAATGTCGACTCTGATAACACACAAATGCTGACAGAATGTAGGAAGAATGTAAGAATAGTTTCAATGTTGTGTTTGAATTTCCAGGAAAACTGGAATAAATTCATTTTTGTCCTCAAAATTCTACACACAATACCCTGTAATGACAATGAATGCGTTTTTTTAGAGCTTTTTGCAAGTAAGAAAGACTGGACATTAGGGCTGCAGCTAACGATTATTTTTCTATCGATTAATCTATAGATTATTTTTCGATTAATCGGTTAATCTATAGATTATTTTTTCGATTAATCTATAGATTATTTTTCCTTTTACCGATTATTTTTTTTTATTTAAAATGAAGAGGAAAAAATAAATGTAGGCCAGTTTTTTCAAAAGGCATGGCTTTTATTTACAAAAAAAAAAGTATGGCCACTCAGTCAACATTGACAACAACATGACAAAATATTCTGTAACAATGTAAACATTTAAAACTTTTAACATTTAACAAAATTAAAAGTAGCTTATTTGCTTTTTAATGTGCAAATATAAAAGTAAACATCCAGTGCAAATCTTAATATTCTGGAATAGTATAAGCATTTTAAAAGTAAAAGTATTGCTTATTTTGCTTTAAAATGTGCAAAAATAAAGATAAACATCCAATTCAAAAAAGTGCAAAACGGAAATATTCTGTAACAAGTGTAAACATTTCAACAAAAGTAAAAGTATTGCTTATTTGCTAAAATGTGCAAAAATAAAGCTAAACATCCAATACAAAAAAGTGTACAGTGTAAACATTTCAACAAAAGTAAAAGTATTGCTTATTTTGCTTAATAACACAACAATGATAGTATGATTAAAGTGAAAGTTAATTGTTGGTTTGTACATAGTATATGTAACTGTTAATGTTGTAAAAGGTATTTGCACAACTAATTAACGTTAGCGTTTGTGACACGTCTTGTGCCGTGGGGTTCTTTCAGGACCGACAGACTGAACGCCAGACGGCTTTGCCAGGTTTACAATCTTTTCATTTTACACAAAGTCTTTTCTCTTCCAACTCTTTTCTCTTTCTTTCCTCGCTTTTCAGCTCCTCTTCCTCGCTCGCTCGTCGTCCCCTGTCTCTTGCGGCGTCACTCCCGGCGCGCCCCGCCTCGCCGCTCGCTCGCCGCCGCCGCCTCTCCACAGCGTTAAAGAGGAGCGCGTCTTTGTAAACACTGAACAGGCACGCCAAACGCGCCTCTCAGAGCAAACGGTGCTTTAGTTTATGAATTTACAACGCAGATACAAATGACACATTCATGTTTTTGTGTAATGATGACAACGTATACGCACGCGGACGAATGACTTGTTGATGGTGATGGCAAGAACGCTGTCGGGGGTTTTCTTTTCAAATGTTCCTTCATAGCCGTTGTGCTGCTATGATAGGCCATTTCCGCTCGACACAGTGTGCATACAACAACATTATTAGGCCGTTTATTGAAATACTCCCACACTTTTGACGACTTTTGGCGTGCTTTTTTCCCCTCGCTCGCATCGTCTGCTTTGCGCTCCGCCATGACAGTAGTGTGACGTAAATATGCGACGCGCCGACGCACAAAAACGGCGTCGACGTATTTACGTAACCGATGACGTCGATGACGTCGACTACGTCGACGCGTCGTTTCAGCCTTACTGGACATTACTGAAGCCTTGTTTGTAAGTACCGGTACTAATTCCATGTGAGTGTTTACATCATGACTTTATCCACAGAAGGCCACCACCAAGAAGATGAAGAAGAAGAAGAAGATGAAGAAGAAGAAGAATTAGATGAAGAGGCTCAGCTGATGTCTAGCATGGGTCTTCCTCTTGCCTTTGCCAGCTCTTCCAGACGACACAAAGAGGTATTTCTGTCTTCCTGACATGACTAGTTAGTGACGGGTTGATGAGGCGTCATGAAGCGTTTCGACACATTGCAAAACTGTATTGATACTGTGTCACTAAATACTGACATCTGCTGGACATTAAAAATCCCTACAGGCAACCTATGGACCGACTCAACTGACACTGATTTGATGCCCTAGTACAGGGGTCACCAACCTTTTTGAAACCAAAAACTACTTCTTGGGTACTGATTAATGCGAAGGGCTACCAGTTTGATACACACTTAAATAAATAAATATATTGTCATTTGTAAGTTACACGTAAGTGTGATTTAAACAAGAATACCTAAATAAATACATTTATATACCGTATTTTCCGCACTATTAGCCGCACCTAAAAACCACAGATTTACTCAAAAGCTGACAGTGCGGCTTACAACCCGGTGCGCTTTATATATGGATTAATATTAAGATTCATTTTCATAAAGTTTCGGTCTCGCAACTACGGTAAACAGCCGCCATCTTTTTTCCCCGTAGAAGAGGAAGTGCTTCTTCTTCTATGCAAGCAACCGCCAAGGTAAGCACCCGCCCCCATAGAACAGGAAGCGCTTCTTCTTCTACTGTAAGCAACCACCCGCCCGCGTAGAAGAAGAAGAAGAAGCGCGCGGATATTACGTTTCATTTCCTTTGTGTGTTTACATCTGTAAAGACCACAAAATGGCTCCTACTAAGCGACAGGTTTCCGGTTCATGAAAAGACGCAATCTCTCCATCCGCACACGGACTACTATTTCACAGCAACTGCCTAAAGACTTTCAAGAAAAGCTGGCTACTTTCCGTGCATATTGTAAAAACAAGATAGCTGAAAAAAAGATCCGGCCAGAGAACATTATCAACATGGACGAGGTTCCACTGACTTTTGATATTCCTGTGAACCGCACTGTGGATACAACGGGAGCACGTACGGTGAATATTCGCACCACAGGGAATGAGAAGTCATCCTTCACTGTGGTTCTAGCTTGCCATGCTAATGGCCAGAAACTTCCACCCATGGTGATATTCAAAAGGAAGACCTTGCCAAAAGAGACCTTTCCAGCCGGCGTCATCATAAAAGCTAACTCGAAGGGATGGATGGATGAAGAAAAGATGAGCGAGTGGTTAAGGGAAGTTTACGCGAAGAGGCCGGGTGGCTTTTTTCACGCAGCTCCGTCCATGTTGATATACGACTCCATGCACGCCCACATCACGCTGGTTTTTAATATATTATTAAAGTTTGACTGACCTATCTGACTGTTTTTTTGACATTCCTTTAGCGCAGTTAGATGCGGCTTATAACACGGGGCGGCTTATAGGTGGACAAAGTTTTGAAATATGCCGTTCATTGAAGGCGCGGCTTATAACCCAGGGCGCCTTATGGTGCGGAAAATACGGTATATAAAAAAATGGGTATTTCTGTCTGTCATTCCGTCGTACATTTTTTTTTTCCTTTAAGGAAGGTTTTTTGTAGAGGATAAATGATGAAAAAAAAACACTTAATTGAACGGTTTAAAAGAGGAGAAAACATGAAAAAAATTTAAATAAAATTTTGAAACATAGTTTATCTTCAATTTCGACTCTTTATAATTCAAAATTCAACCGACAAAAAGAAGAGAAAAATGAGCTTATTTGAATCTTTTTGAAAAAATAAAAAAAAGAATTTATGGAACATTAGTCATTTTTCCTGATTAAGATACATTTTAGAATTTTGATGACATGTTTTAAATCGGTTAAAATCCAATCTGCACTTTGTTAGAATATTTAACAAATATATATTTCTAACAAAGACAAATAAGTATTTCTTCTAGATTTTCCAGAACAAACATTTTAAAAGAAATTCAAAATACTTTGAAATAAGATTTAAATTTGATTCTACAGATTTTCTAGATTTGCCAGAATAATTTTTTTGAATTTTAATCATAGTAAGTTTGAAGAAATATTTCACAAATATTCTTCGTCGAAAAAAACAGAAGCTAAAATATTTATTATTCTTTACAATAAAAAAATAAATAAATTTACTTGAACATTGATTTAAATTGTCAGGAAAGAAGAGGAAGACATTTAAAAGGTAAAAAGGTATATTTGTTTAAAAATCCTAAAATCATTTTTAAGGTTGTATTTTTTTAGGGCCCGCAATGTCCCATTGCATAAGGACTCCCACAGGGAGTCCTTACTACATTTCATAATTGTATATCCTCGGGCTAAAATCTAAAGGAAGTTGGCAATTCCCCCTTCAAGACAAAAAAGTACTAAAAACAGTCACTTTTGCCTCTTTCTGCTGTAATTTGACCCCCTTAACATGCTTCAAAACTCACCGAACTGAACACACACATCAGGACTGGCTAAAACTGTGATCTAATGAAAAAACCTAACCCCAAATCTAAAAATTGTGCTCTACAGCAATTTTTTTTATAAAACGCACAAAAAACTGCTCCTCGGAAGACAAAAATGACAAAACTGCCTGTAACTCCCACTGGGAAGGTCGGAGAGACATGAAACAAAAACCTCTATGTAGGTCTCACTTAGACCTACATTTCATAAATTGACAACCCCCAGCTAAAATCAACAGGAAGTTTGTTATTCCCCCTTCAAAACAACATTTTTGTAAAAACCGGTCACCTTTCTTCAAAATCTATCTCCTCTGAGCGCGTTTGTCGTTTCGCCTTCAAACTAACACAGGTGAGAGATTAAACCCTTGTGTATAAAATAACAGAACAGTTTTTTAATACCTGCTCGGGTTTTGATTTTATGACCCTTCAAAGACCCGCTGCGCTGATGCTGCTGCACTGCTGTTTTTTTAAGATGGCTGCTTAAAAGCAGGAAGCACCAACGTGCCCACACAATGCAGACAAGGTAGGTACACTAGACAAAAGTCTTGGGACACTTCAGACTAAAAGTAGACAAAAGTATTGGGACACTTAGGACTAGCACCTGCCAAATACGCGGGCCCGAACAACGCTGCTTGCAGCTTTAATCTCTAAAATTGTATTTCTAAAAGTAATAAGAAGCAAAGTAGAAAATAAATGAATTTATTTAAACAAGTGAAGACCCATCCATCCATCCATTTTCTACCGCTTATTCCAAGGGAAGACCAAGTCTTTAAAATATTTTAATTTTATTTTTTTACACATTTTTATAAAAAAAAAGTTTTTCCGACGTATTACATTTTAGACGATTGCTCTTCTTAGTTATTATTTCTCCGGCTGTAGAAAAGAGCCGCTCACAGGGCACAGAGGAGGCGACACAGTTGGCGTATCGGTCACGTGACCAAAACAGCTCATGATCGGTCACGTGACTTTCTAAAAGCGGTACGCGCACCGACACAGGGTTTCGCTCTATGAGCTCCACGCATGCGCCGATGCATCGGTGTTGCCGGACCCATCACTAACCAGCAGTATTACATGTTCCTGACATGACTAGTTAGTACAAGACCAGCAGTATTACATGTCCCTGACATGACTAGTTAGTTAGTACAAGTTGTGTTGCTGTGACAGGAGAAAGGCTGCAAGAAAAAGTCAGCTCCATACCCGACTAAGCCTCTCCAAGACCAGCAGGAAGACACCACCAACCAAGGTCAGAACAATATTTCATTACATTGATTTTAATTCACTATTATCCTTTTAACTGTGATAGTTTAAAAAAAAAAAAAAGATTACATTAAAGGTCTTGGGGACCCAAAAGGGTCCCACTCATCAAAGTATTATTTGTTTACTCTTAACTAGGGCTGCAGCTAACGATTATTTTTCTATCGATTAATCTATAGATTTTTTTTTTCGATTAATCGGTTAATCTATAGATAATTTTTTTCGATTAATCTATAGATTATTTTTCCTTTTACCGATTTTTTTTTTTTATTTAAAATGAAGAGGAAAAAATAAATGTAGGCCAGTTTTTTCAAAAGGCATGGCTTTTATTTACAAAAAAAAAAGTATGGCCACTCAGTCAACATTGACAACAACATGACAAAATATTCTGTAACAATGTAAACATTTAAAACTTTTAACATTTAACAAAATTAAAAGTAGCTTATTTGCTTTTTAATGTGCAAATATAAAAGTAAACATCCAGTGCAAATCTTAATATTCTGGAATAGTATAAGCATTTAAAAAGTAAAAGTATTGCTTATTTTGCTTTAAAATGTGCAAAAATAAAGATAAACATCCAATACAAAAAAGTGCAAAACGGAAATATTCTGTAACAAGTGTAAACATTTCAACAAAAGTAAAAGTATTGCTTATTTGCTAAAATGTGCAAAAATAAAGCTAAACATCCAATACAAAAAAGTGTACAGTGTAAACATTTCAACAAAAGTAAAAGTATTGCTTATTTTGCTTAATAACACAACAATGATAGTATGATTAAAGTGAAAGTTAATTGTTGGTTTGTACATAGTATATGTAACTGTTAATGTTGTAAAAGGTAACTAATTAACGTTAGCGTTTGTGACACGTCTTGTGCCGTGGGGTTCTTTCAGGACCGACAGACTGAACGCCAGACGGCTTTGCCAGGTTTACAATCTTTTAATTTTACACAAAGTCTTTTCTCTTCCAACTCTTTTCTCTTTCTTTCCTCGCTTTTCAGCTCCTCTTCCTCGCTCGCTCGTCGTCCCCTGTCTCTTGCGGCGTCGCTCCCGGCGCGCCCCGCCTCGCCGCTCGCTCGCCGCCGCCGCCTCTCCACAGCGTTAAAGAGGAGCGCGTCTTTGTAAACACTGAACAGGCACGCCAAACGCGCCTCTCAGAGCAAACGGTGCTTTAGTTTATGAATTTACAACGCAGATACAAATGACACATTCATGTTTTTGTGTAATAATGACAACGTATACGCACGCGGACGATTGACTAGTTGATGGTGATGTCAAGAACGCTGTCGGGGGTTTTCTTTTCAAATGTTCGTTCATAGCCGTTGTGCTGCTATGATAGGCCATTTCCGCTCGACACAGTGTGCATACAACAACATTATTAGGCCGTTTATTGAAATACTCCGACACTTTTGACGACTTTTGGCGTGCTTTTTTCCCCTCGCTCGCATCGTCTGCTTTGCGCTCCGCCATGACAGTAGTGTGACGTAAATATGCGACGCGCCGACGCACAAAAACGGCGTCGACGTATTTACGTAACCGATGACGTCGACTACGTCGACGCGTCGTTTCAGCCTTACTCTCAACCCATAAATCTCAAGATCACCTTCAGATCTATCTGTCAATTAGGAGTTATTATTATTTTTCCATGTTTTTTTGTTGGTGTTATGCCCTTTTTGTCAAATAAAATGTTGGTGTTGAAATGGCAAACACACAAAATATGCAATATTTCCCCCCCAAAATGGGGAATATTTAATGTGAAGTAATTGGAGCCTTTTATATGTCAATAATTAATAACATTGATTTTGTTAAAATTAAAAAAAGACACTCAAATTCCTAGGGATCCGAAAGGGTCCCACTCATAAAAGTGTTGAAAAATAAGTCTTTTTTTTTTTTTTTTTTCTATGTTTTTTTTTCAATCTCTACATCAGTGGTTCTCAAACTTTTTTTGTCATCCCCCACTTTGGACAAGGGGAAGTTTTCAAGCCCCACCTGCCCCCATCGCCCCAACAGAGCGCTAATGCCAAGCTTTAACATTTTCAAATTTATTGAACATCAAGTTGTATACATTCAAACTCAATAACATAAAATAACACCAAGTTCAATGATAAATAAAATAACTGTGCAGCTGTGGTACAACTTGCATCAAGTTCAATAATAAATAAAATAACTTCCATCAAGTTCAATAATAAATAAAATAACTTCCATCAAGTTCAATAATAAATAAAATAAAAGTGTTATAACTTGCATCAAGTTCAATAATAAATCAAAAAAAGTGTTATAACTTGCATCAAGTTCAATAATAAATCAAAAAAAGTGTTATAACTTGCATCAAGTTCAATAATAAATCAAAAAAAGTGTTATAACTTGCATAAAGTTCAATAATAAATCAAAAAAAGTGTTGTAACTTGCATCAAGTTCAATAATAAATCAAAAAAGTGTTATAACTTGCATCAAGTTCAATAATAAATCAAATAAAAGTGTTATAACTTCCATCAAGTTCAATAATAAATCAAAAAAAGTGTTAACTTGCATCAAGTTCAATAATAAATCAAATAACTTGCATAAAGTTCAATAATAAATCAAAAAAGGTGTTATAACTTGCATCAAATTCAATAATAAATCAAAAAAAAGTATTACTTGCATCAAGTTCAATAATAAATCAAAAAAAAGTGTTATAACTTGCATCAAGTTCAATAATAAATCAAAAAAAGTGTTATAACTTGCACCAAGTTCAATAATAAATAAAACAAAAGTGTTATAACTTCCATCAAGTTCAATAATAAATAAATAAAAAAGTGTTATAACTTGCATCAAGTTCAATAATAAATCAAATAACTTGCATCAAGTTCAATAATAAATACAATAAAAGTGCCACTTTGCAATCTTTGCAAAAAAAAAAGGAGGAGCTATGCATTTGGCAAGACAGGGCAAGTGACAGCACTTTCCCCCGGGAGAGCCACCTTGCTTCACTGTGAAACAGCACGGCTGTATGATCAGCTCCCATTTCCTCACACAGTGCAGAGAACAGTCGCACTTTCAGTGGTCGTGTTTTGATCAAATTTACCGCGCTCACATCTGTTAAAACCTCATTGAGTTCGGGGCTGAGCTGCCTTGACGCGAGTGCTTCCCGGTGAATGACACAGTGTGTGCCCGTCACATTTTTGTTTCTCTGCAGGCGCTGGCTCTGGCTCGACGACCTTTGAGGTGCGAGTCACAAATGTATATATTTGTGTAATTGTGGTCCACACATTAGCCTGCTACCCATCCGCTCGAAAGTTTGTTCCGCTTAGCCCCGCCCCCATTAGTTACTGTTGCTATGTCTGTCAAACTTTCGCTCGTACCGAGAAATATAAAGCCTACAGTAAAAATAAGTACCGGTAATTTCCATTTATTTATATAGCGGATTTCACAGACAGAATCACAAAGTGATTTACAGTGTGTATAGACAATGAAAGCATAGTAAAAAAAATAATCTAAGAATATAATAATAAATAAAAAAATGTAAAGTGAAATTTCCTCCCGTTCCTCGCTCCCCACCTGTCATGTCTCTATTCCCCACCACTTTGAGAAACGCTGCTCTACATCAACTTCAGGTCTATCTGTTTTTGTTGCATTATTATGATTTGTTTTATGCCCTTGCTGTCAAACAAAACTATGTTTTAATAATGCAAACACACAAAATATGCAATATTTCCCCCAAAAAATATGTCAAAGTGGAAAATTTGATGTGAAATATTTGGAGCTTTGAATAGATCATAATTCATAACAACATTGATTTTGGTTCATTATTATTTTTTGACAGTTTAAAAACAAAAATACACTAAAGGTTGGGGTTCCACCCCCCCTTATAGTCGTGTAAGTATGATCACACTTTCTAGCTGTGTTTCACAACTAAGCGATCCTCGCCTCCATGGTGGTAAGTCAAGTAAGTTGCTGTTCTAAATATCCACATAAACAGCAGCATTTTGCAGTGTATGTGAACATGAAGCAGGAGTTAGACTGAGTGAATAAGAAAGTGATTTGATTGCTTGCACAGACGACCGGAACGGTTTGGAGGAAGAACTGGAGACGGAGAGCCTGGGGGACCACCATGAAGGCTGGCAGGCCTACTGGGGTAAAATATAGCACAAAAACACACAACTATGTAACAAACTATTAATAGTATTAAAATGATGTATAAAAATAGATATTTTTTGAAATATTATTTTTTTATATATATTAATACTTTGTCCAATAAAAAGTTTTATTATATCATATATATTTGTGTGTGTGGTAAAAACTTTTTTTTTTTCAGTTTGAATTTAAACATATATTTATATATATATTTATATATATTGAAAAATAATAAATATTACGAAAAATAATATTAAAAAAAAATAGCAATATTTTTAAAATGTTATTAATTTGAAAAAAATCTGATTTTATTTATATGTATATATATATATATATAAAATAAAATCTGATTTTTTTTAAATTAATAAAATAATACTTAAAAAAACAACAACATATATTTTAAAATGTTATTAATTAAAAAAACAGATTTTATATATATATAAAATAAAATCAGATTTTTTAAAATTAGTAACATTTTAATATATATTTACATGTTTTTAAAATATTTTTATTTTATATATATATATATATATATAAAATAAAATCAGATTTTTGGAAATTAATAATATTTTTAAAATATATGTATATATATTTTTTACATTATTTTTCCTAATTATTATTTTTCCATATATATATAAATATACATATATACATATATGTTTACATTTTTATATATATATATATAATGTATTTATATACATACAGTATATGTATATATATATAAAAACTGAATCTGATTCTATTTTACATATATACACATATATATAAAAAATAAAACAGATATTTTTTTTTTTTTTTTTATAATTTATATATATTTACAATAATAAAAAATAAAAACAGTTTTTTAATTGAAAATAATAACTATACAAAATAATTATTATTTTTCCATATATGTAAATATACATATATAAATATATGTTTACATTTTTATATCTATATATATATATATATACTATATGTATATATATATAAATATATACATACAGTATATATATATATATATATATATATATATATATATATATATATATATATAAAAACTGAATCTGATTCTATTTTACATATATACACATATATAAAAAATAAAACAGATTTTTTTAAATTTTTTATAATTTATATATATTTACAATAATAAAAAATAAAAACAGTTTTTAATTGAAAATAACTATACAAAATAATGTTTACAAATATATATAATATAATTGATATACATATAAAATAAAATAAATATATATTTTTAGGTCGCGGGGGGCGCTGGAGCCTATCTCAGCTACAATCGGGCGGAAGGCGGGGTACACCCTGGACAAGTCGCCACCTCATCGCAGGGCCAACACAGATAGACAGACAACATTCACACACTAGGGACCATTTTAGTGTTGCCAATCAACCTATCCCCAGGTGCATGTCTTTGGAGGTGGGAGGGGCCTATCCCCAGGTGCATGTCTTTGGAGGTGGGAGGGGCCTATCCCCAGGTGCATGTCTTTGGAGGTGGGAGGAGCCTATCCCCAGGTGCATGTCTTTGGAGGTGGGAGGAAGCCGGAGTACCCGGAGGGAACCCACGCAGTCACGGGGAGAACATACAAACTCCACACAGAAAGAGCCTGAGCCCGGGATTGAACCCAGGACTGCTCAGGACCTTCGTATTGTGAGGCAGACGCACTAACCCCTCTTCCACCGTGCTGCCTATTTTAATATTTAAAAAAACAACAACAGTATTTTAATATTGTTTATTTTTTTTATTTTTTTTTTATTTAAAAAAACCTGATTTTTTTTTTTATATATATATGTATATAAATAAAAAAAATTTGTATAATATATTTACAATGATAAAAAATATAGACTTTTTTAATTGAAAAGGTAATATTTAAAAAAATAAATATAAATATAAATATATATATAGAGAGAGAGAGATTTCCCAGAGGACAATAAAATGTGTGCTGCAGCCCAACAGGGTGAAGGTCTGCTGTGGAGCAGCTGGCAGGACAAGCATGGGTCTTTAGAAGGTTCCCAGGTGGCTCCTTGGGACCATCCCAGCACCAAGACCACCTGGGACCAGCACGCCACAGACACCTACTACCTGTACTGGGAGCAGTACTCCTACTGGGCAGCACAGGGATGGACCTGTGAGGCAGCGTCAGAGGAAGACTTCAACCTTCTTCTAGAACACAACTGCTCCTTACGCTCACCTGACTCTCAAACAACATGGCCTCAAGTTGCTACCCACGGCCTTCCAGACCAGCCCTGTGATGCAGGAGACTGTGGCAAGAAGTCTGATGTTTCCTCTCAGCAGGAAGCTACCCAGCCTACAGGTCAGTGACTTACACATACCATTATCATTATTATCAGTAGTAGTAGTCCATGAGCCATATCTATGACTCCCAGTGGATGATATTACCACCGTATTAAGGCCACGGTATGATATTACCACAGTATTAAGGCCACGGTATGATATTACCACAGTATCATATTACCACGGTATGATATTACCACGGTATTAAGACCACGGTACAATATTACCACGGTATTAAGGTCAGCGTATGATATTACAACGGTACTAAGGCCACAGTATGATATTACCACGGTATTAAGGCCACGGTACGATATTACCACAGTATGATATTACCACGGTATTAAGTACACAGTATGATATTACCACGGTATTAAGGCCATGGTATGATATTACCACGGTATTAAGGCCACGGTACAATATTACCACGGTATTAAGGTCAGGGTATGATATTACCACGGTATTAAGGCCACAGTATGATATTACCACGGAATTAAAGCCACGGTACGATATTACCACAGTATGATATTACCACGGTATTAAGTACACAGTATGATATTACCACGGTATTAAGGCCACGGTATGATATTACCACAGTATCATATTACCACGGTATGATATTACCACGGTATTGAGGTCAGGGTATGATATTACCACGGTATTAAGACCATGGTATGATATTACCACGGTATTAAGGCCACAGTACGATATTACCACGGTATTAAGGCCCCGGTATGATATTACCACGGTATTAAGGCCACGGTATGATATTACCACGGTATTAAGGCTACGGTACAATATTACTACGGTATTAATGCCCCAGTACAATATTACCACGGTATTAAGGTCAGGGTATGATATTACCACGGTATTAAGGCCACAGTATGATATTACCACGGTATTAAGGCCACGGTACGATATTACCACAGTATGATATTACCACGGTATTAAGTACACAGTATGATATTACCACGGTATTAAGTACACAGTATGATATTACCACGGTATTAAGGCCACGGTACAATATTACCACGGTATTAAGGTCAGGGTATGATATTACCACGGTATTAAGGCCACAGTATGATATCACCACGGTATTAAGACCATGGTATGATATTACCACGGTATTAAGGCCACAGTACGATATTACCACGGTATTAAGGCCATGGTATGATATTACCACGGTATTAAGGCCCCGGTATGATTTTACCACGGTATTAAGGCCCCGGTATGATTTTACCACGGTATTAAGGCCACGGTATGAAGACCATGGTATGATATTACCACGGTATTAAGGCCACAGTACGATATTACCACGGTATTAAGGCCACGGTATTAAGACCATGGTATGATATTACCATGGTATTAAGTACACTGTATGATATTACCACGGTATTAAGGCCCACAGTACGATATTACCACGGTGTTAAGGCCCACAATATTACCACGGTATTAAGGCCCACAATACGATATTACCACGGTATTAAGGCCAGGGTACGATATTACCACGGTATTAAGGCCAGGGTACGATATTACCACGGTATTAAGGTCATGGTATGATATTACCACGGTATTAAGGGCACGGTACAGTATTACCACAGTATTAAGGCCAACAGTACGATATTACGGTACCATGGTATTACGGTCACGGTATGATATTACCACGGTATTACGGTCATGGTACGGGATTACCATGGTATTAAGATCACGATACGATATTACCACGGAAACCCAAATACCGTGGTATGTACAAAACCGTTGCACCCCTCGTGATTGGGTCTGTAATGGGTCTGTACCTGGTCCTAAAATCTATGTCAAAGCCAAAGAAAATAGTTTCATTGTAGTTATTTACCAAATAATGCTTTGCCACAATGGCTTTCAATCCAATCCTCAACCAGGAATCAAACGGAATGGTTTTATTGTCATGTGGCTGACTAAGGTCTGCCAGTCCACTTCACGTTTGATGTACTTCAGACTCCCGACTAGCTGCTGGCAGCACCAGCCAAGTCAACTTCATGTTTGATGTACTTCAGACTCCCGACTAGCTGCTGGCAGCACCAGCCAAGTCAACTTCACGTTTGATGTACTTCAGACTCCCGACTAGCTGCTGGCAGCACCAGCCAAGTCAACTTCATGTTTGATGTACTTCAGACTCCCGACTAGCTGCTGGCAGCACCAGCCAAACAGTGACTTCCAGAATGTTCAATGGTGACCATGATGAGGATGATGATGGTGGAGATGAAGGTCCCTCAAGAGGACGTGCCAAGGTCAAACGCAGGTGACTTCAACACATCACCTTATCATACACACATCATCTTATCCAGCACATACACACATCATCTTATCATACACCACATACACACATCATCTTATCATACACCACATACACACATCATCTTATCCAGCACATACACACATCATGAATGTATAATCTCCTCCTGTGTTGCAGTCATGAACTTGATGCTGAGGAGACGCCTCATCTGTCACGTGATGAAGCCTGGAAGAGACTTGGACTCAAACACAATCCACAATCTATGTGAGTCTGATCAGTCTGGTTCATATCAGTCCATCACTTAGAATCCACAAATCCACGGTTCCAACCCTGACCCAGTCCATCACTTAGAATCCACAATTCCATAGTTCCAACCCTAACCCAGGCCATCACTTAGAATCCACAAATCCACGGATCCTACTCTAACCCAGTCCATCACTTAGAATCCACAATTCTACGGTTCCAACCCTGACCCAGTCCATCACTTAGAATCCACAAATCCACGGTTCCAACCCTGACCCAGTCCATCACTTAGAATCCACATTTCCACGGTTCCAACCCTAATCCAGTCCATCACTTTCACTCCACAAATCCACGGTTCCAACCCTGACCCAGTCCATCACTTTCACTCCACAAATCCACGGTTCCAACCCTGACCCAGTCCATCACTTAGAATCCACATTTCCACGGTTCCAATCCTAATCCAGTCCATCACTTAGAATCCACAATTCCACGGTTCCAACCCTGACCCAGTCCATCACTTAGAATCCACAATTCCACGGTTCCAAACCTACCTCAGTCCATCACTTAGAATCCACAAATCCACGGTTCCAACCATAACCAAGTCTATCACTTAGACTCCACAAATCCACAGTCTTAACCCTAACCCAGTCCATCACTTAGAATCCACTCCTTGTGTCTCAGGTTTGACAATGTGTTCGACTTCAAAGACGTTCCAGGCCAGAAGCGATGGAGGCGATGGTGCTCCAAGAAAGGTGGCAACAGCATCAACCAACACATCAGGTTCACAGAGGACCAGGAGGACCAGGAGGACCAGGAGGACCAGGAGGACCAGGAGGACCTGACACAGCCACAGTGCAGCAGCACCCTTCACAAGGTAAGACCGGGGAAGTGACCGCCTTACAAATATAGTCGATGATCAATAGAAGTGATTGGAATCAGAGTCCAAACTAGCCTTTAACCTCTCCTAGGACTTTGTTACGTAACTCTGTTGCTTTTCTCCATAGTCCACACTGCTTGGCTCTTGTTCTAGTAACAACATGGGCCCCCGGTCTAAGGGTTGTTCTCCCTGAAAGTCTTACAGAGTGTCTATGGATGTTCTCATTCATCCAGGTCTTGGTATTCCCTGTTCATACTCCTGGACTTAGATTGGTCACATCTCGTCTTGGACTTAGATTGGTCACATCTAGTCTTAGACTTAGATTGGTCACATCTAGTCTCAGATTTAGATCTGTCACATCTAGTCTTAGACTTAGATTGGTCACATCTAGTCTTAGACTTAGATTGGTCACATCTAGTCTTGGACTTAGATTGGTCACATCTAGTCTTGGACTTAGATTGGTCACATCTAGTCTTAGACTTAGATTGGTCACATCTAGTCTTAGACTTAGATTGGTCACATCTAGTCTTAGACTTAGATTGGTCACATCTAGTCTCAGATTTAGATTGGTCACATCTAGTCTTAGACTTAGATGGTCACATCTAGTCTTAGACTTAGATTGGTCAGATCTAGTCTTGGACTTAGATTGGTCACATCTAGTTTTAGACTTAGATTGGTCACATCTAGTCTTGGACTTAGATTGGTCACATCTAGTCTTAGACTTAGATTGGTCAGATCTAGTCTTAGACTTAGATTGGTCACATCTAGTCTTAGACTTAGATTGTTACATCTAGTCTTGGACTTAGATTGGTCACATCTAGCCTTGGACTTAGATTGGTCACATCTAGTTTTAGACTTAGATTGGTCACATCTAGTCTTAGACTTAGATTGGTCACATCTTGTCTTAGACTTAGATTGTTACATCTAGTCTTGGACTTAGATTGGTCACATCTAGTCTTAGACTTAGATTGGTCACATCTAGTCTTAGACTCAGATCGGTCACATCTAGTCTTAGACTTAGATTGGTCACATCTAGTCTTAGATGTAACCAATCTAAGTCTAAGACTAGATTCTTCTCGAGTCTAAGACTAGATGTGACCAATCTAAGACTAGATGTGACCAATCTAAGACTAGATGTGCAGACAAACCAGACAGTTGAATGCCCTGACAATACCAAGACCATGTCTGGGTGGTTGTGTTGTCAGGATGCAGAAGGACAGGAAGTAGCAGAAGTCTTAAATCCAGACAACATAAAAAGTTAGTACTTAGCACATAGCCTAACAAAGGTCAAGTGTTGTGTAGAGCCAACATAGGACAGAGCAGGTACATAAAGTGCTGTGTATGATCAGTGTATCTAACAACCACAACTTGAAGGCAACTTGAGAGAATGTAGTTTGCAGAAGTAAACAAACATCTTTTCACAGGTGCGTGACTTCCTTGAGAAGATAGTGTGTGAAGATCAGAGCTCGTCATGTGAGGAGATGAAGGTGTCACACTCTGATGTGTCCCCACAAGACCAGGAGAGGAAGGTGTCACACTCTGATGTGTCCCCACAAGACCAGGAGAGGAAGGTGTCACACTCTGATGTGTCCCCACAAGACCAGGAGAGGAAGGTGTCACACTCTGATGTGTCCCCACAAGACCAGGAGAGGAAGGTGTCACACTCTGATGTGTCCCCACAAGACCAGGAGAGGAAGGTGTCACACTCTGATGTGTCCCCACAAGACCAGGAGAGAAGTAGCAGCTCCTTGGACCCTGAGGAGTGTGAAGGAACATGTCTCCTTCCTCCTCTTCTTGATGAAGGAACATCTCATCCACACTTAGAAGTTCTGCAGATACCCCACACACCTGCTGGCAATGGTGGTGAGTAATAATCATCACAACATAAGTCATCATGACAATAACAACAATAGTAATCATAATAACAACAATAGTAATTATAATAATAACAACAATAGTGATCATAATAGTAATCATAATAATAACGATCATAATTATAACAACAATAGTAATAATAATAACAACAATAGTAATAATAATAACAACAATAGTAATCATAATAATAACATCATAGTTATAATAACAGTAGTAATCCTAATAATAACAACAACAAAAGTAGTCATAATAACAATAATAATGATAATAACAATAATAGTAATCATAATAATAACAACAAAAGTAGTCATAATAACAATAATAATGATAATAATATTAATAGTAATCATAATAATAACATAATAATCATAACAATAATAATAGAAATCATAATAATAACAATAATCATAATAACAATAGATGAGGTGGCGACTTGTCCAGGGTGTAGCCCGCCTTCCGCCCGATTGTAGCTGGGATAGGCTCCAAAGGGAATAAGCGGTAGAAATGGATGGATGGATAATAACAATAGTATTCATAATAATAACAATAATAATCATAATAAAAGCAATAATCATAATAATAATAATAACAATAGTAATCATAATAATAACAATAATCATAATAATAACAACAATAATAATAACAATAGTAATCATAATAATAATAATAACAATAGTCATAATAATAACAACAATAATCATAATAACAATAATAATCATAATAACAATAATAATCATGATAACAATAATCATAACAACAATAGTAATCATGATAATAATAACATTAATAATCATAATAACAACAATATTAATAATAAAAAATACAAATAGTAATTATAATAATAACAACATTAATAATCATAATAATAACAACAATAATAATCATAATAACAATAATAATCAAAATATCAACAATAATAATCATAATAATAACAATAATAGTAATCCTAAAAATACAAATAGTAATTATAATAATAACAATAATAATCATTATAATAATAACATTAATAATCATAATAATAACATTAATAATCCTAATCATAATAATAACAACAATAATAATCATAATAATAACAACAATTATAATAATAATCATAAAAATACAAATAGTAATTATAATAATAACAATAATAATCATAAAAATAATAACATTAATAATCATAATATCATAATAATAACAACAATAATAATCATAATAATAACAACAATTATAATAATAATCATAAAAATACAAATAGTAATTATAATAATAACAATAATAATCATAATAATAATAACATTAATAATAATAATAATAATAACATTAATAATCATAACAACAACAATAATCATAATAATAACCACAATAATAATAATAATAACCATAAAAATACAAATAGTAATTATAATAATAACAATAATAATCATAATAATGTTAATAATCATAACAACAATAATAATCATAATAATAACAATAATAATAATAATCATAATGATAATAACATTAATAATCATAATAATAACAACATTAATAATCATAATAATAACAACAATAATAATCATAATAACAATAATAATCAAAATATCAACAATAATAATCATAATAATAACAATAATAGTAATCCTAAAAATACAAATAGTAATTATAATAATAACAATAATAATCATTATAATAATAACATTAATAATCATAATAATAACATTAATAATCCTAATCATAATAATAACAACAATAATAATCATAATAATAACAACAATTATAATAATAATCCTAAAAATACAAATAGTAATTATAATAATAACAATAATAATCATTATAATAATAACATTAATAATCAT
>NC_084580.2:26300000-26337500 GCF_033978685.3 Nerophis lumbriciformis
GTGTTGACACTTGTGCTGTAGTATGGTGACAGACCGAATGTGTTGACAGTTGTGCTGTAGTATGGTGACAGAGTGAATGTGTTGACAGTTGTGCTGTAGTATGGTGACAGAGTGAATGTGTTGACAGTTGTGCTGTAGTATGGTGACAGAGTGAATGTGTTGACAGTTGTGCTGTAGTATGGTGACAGAGTGAATGTGTTGACAGTTGTGCTGTAGTATGGTGACAGAGTGAATGTGTTGACAGTTGTGCTGTAGTATGGTGACAGAGTGAATGTGTTGAAGATGGCAGGAAGTGTAAGAAGAAGAAGAGGAAGTGGGCCAATAAGAAGCAGCAGCAGCAGGTCCCAGCAGACATGGCATCAGAACCAGGTCTGGCCAAGTACTGGGCTCAGCGCTACAGACTCTTCTCCCGCTTCGACCAAGGAATCCGACTAGACCGAGGTCAGTGTTAGAGGAATGTTAATGTGACTAGACCCAGGTCAGTCTTAGAGGAATGTTAATGTGACTAGACCCAGGTCAGTGTTAGAGGAATGTTAATGTGACTAGACCCAGGTCAGTGTTAGAGGAATGTTAATGTGACTAGACCCAGGTCAGTGTTAGAGGAATGTTAATGGGACTAGACCCAGGTCAGTGTTAGAGGAATGTTAATGTGACTAGACCCAGGTCAGTGTTAGAGGAATGTTAATGTGACTAGACCCAGGTCAGTGTTAGAGGAATGTTAATGGGACTAGACCCAGGTCAGTGTTAGAGGAATGTTAATGGGACTAGACCCAGGTCAGTGTTAGAGGAATGTTAATGTGACTAGACCCAGGTCAGTGTTAGAGGAATGTTAATGTGACTAGACCCAGGTCAGTGTTAGAGGAATGTTAATGTGACTAGACCCAGGTCAGTGTTAGACCGAGGTCAGTGTTAGGAATGTTGTCATCCTTGAAACACAATCCAAGGTGTGGATGTGGACAAAAGCATGTGGTGCTAATATGTGCTGCAGAGGGTTGGTTCTCCGTCACGCCAGAGAAGATCGCAGAGCACATCGCCCTGAGAGTGGCTTGCAACTTCTCGCACGCTCAGCTGGTCATCGATGCCTTCTGTGGCGTGGGAGGAAACGCCATCCAGTTTGCACTCGCTGGCAAGAGAGGTGAGTACTCTTTTCACAACAGCCCTGTCATAGTCACCTCCTTTCACATGGCCTGTCACCATTGTTTAAGGTGGCCCCCACGTCAATTAATGAGGTGGCCATTAATGATGTAAGTAATAATTTAATGGTGGCCCATTGCAACACTAAAACGGCCTGTAAAAATCTCTTTCTGGCTGAATGTAAGAATAGTTTCAATGTCATATATTTAAGGCTGCAGCTAACGATTATTTTTCTATCGATTAATCTATAGATTATTTTTTTCGATTAATCGGTTAATCTATAGATTATTTTTTCCGATTAATCTATAGATTATTTTTCCTTTTACCGATTATTTTTTTTATTTAAAATGAAGATGAAAAAATAAATGTTGGCCAGTTTTTTCAAAAGGCATGACTTTTATATACAAAAAAAAAAGTATGGCCACTAGTCAGTCAACATTGACAACAACATGACAAAATATTCTGTAACAATGTAAACATTTAAAACTTTTAACATTTAACAAAATTAAAAGTAGCTTATTTGCTTTTTAATGTGCAAATATAAAAGTAAACATCCAGTGCAAATCTTAATATTCTGCAATAGTATAAGCATTTCTAAAGTAAAAGTATTGCTTATTTTGCTTTAAAATGTGCAAAAATAAAGATAAACATCCAATACAAAAAAGTGCAAAACGAAATATTCTGTAACAGTGTAAACATTTCAACAAAAGTAAAAGTATTGCTTATTTTGCTTAATAACACAACAATGATAGTATGATTAAAGTGAAAGTTAATTGTTGGTTTGTACATAGTATATGTAACTGTTAATGTTGTAAAAGGTATTTGCACAACTAATTAACGTTAGCGTTAAAGAGGAGCGCGTCTTTGTAAACACTGAACAGGCAGGCCAAACGCGCCTCTCAGAGCGAAACAGTGTTTTAGTTTATGAATTTACAACGCAGATACAAATGACACATTCATGATTTTGTGTAATGATGACAACGTATACTCACGCGGACGATTGACTAGTTGATGGTGATGGCAAGAACGCTGTCGGGGGTTTTCTTTTCAAATGTTCCTTCATAGCCGTTGTGCTGCTATGATAGGCCATTTCCGCTCGACACAGTGTGCATACAACAACTGTCAAGTGTTTTGCTTTTTTCGCTGTGCTTATCCCACACTTGAAGGGATGTACCAATGCTGAATGTGGCTTCTGGATTTCACTCAAAAGACCAGACCGTAGTTACTTTTTCCTTTTATTTTCCTTTAGTTTGCAACAGTTTTTCCAACCAAGAAACAGCTTCTTTTTTCTTCTTTAGCAGTCTTTAGCAGTGTTAGTAGACTTTAGTTTCTTTAGCTGTCATTAGCTGTCTTTAGTAGCCTTTAGTAGCCTTTAGCTTCTTTAGTAGGTGAAAAACCTTTAAGGACAAAACACCACAAGATCAACATGCTGTAAAAAAATCAATCAATTATCAATCCCATAATTTACAACTATTAATTAGCTATCAAACTCTTAACCATTAAACAAGTGCAAGAAAATGGACACATCTTTTCCCTTTAAGTTAAAACAGATTTTAAATAAATTGTCTCAACATAAATGCACCAAGATACATATAAAATACATTTAAACCCAGAAACACAATAGATAAATGCAACAGAAAACCCAATATGCAAATACATAAATACCTAACCTATTAACCACCTATTTAGATACATATTTAAAATCCATATTCAATATAAATATATTATTAATTTAGCAGTGAAACACTCAATCTTAAACGCTGTCTACTGGTAGAAAAATGCCCCTTTTTCTACGCCCTCACCAGCAGCCAATGATCCAACACAGTTAAATCCAACACTTTAAATTGAGCGACTTCACCCTCCTGATGAAGCAAACTGCTCCAACATTTATCAAACTAAGCAAAGAATATCAACACTAAACAACAGTTACATAACACACTGTGTGTATTTAGCCTCCAGAACAACTGTAATACACTTTTCCACCACTTGTGGCAGTAATGACATCATCAAACAAACAGAAGAAGTCCTAGAGAAGTTTCTCAAGCGCAAAACTGATGACTAAAGTGGTGAACTTTAATGACTTCAAAACATATTGACTATTATTATTGGAGTGCTGCTAAGCACACATACTGTAGGTGTCACTGTAAAGAAATATCATTATTTACACATACAAAAGTCGCCAGTAACGAACGTGTCCGCATCCTTGGGGCCTCAGTGCTGGCGGTGGACATCGACCCGCTGCGTCTGGACTTGGCGCGCCACAACGCCGCCGTCTACGGCGTGGAGCGCCACATCGACTTCGTGCAGGGAGACTTCCTCCAGCTAGCGCCTCGTCTGCGCGGTGACGTGGTCTTCCTGTCTCCCCCCTGGGGGGGGCCAGACTACCTGACTGCCCAAGTCTTTGATCTCAGGACCATGATGGAGCCCGATGGATATCCTTTGTAGTGTTGACAGTACTCACTTTTACACATCTTTGACAGTACTTACCAAGTATTATCATCCTCCTTGACAGTACTCACTTTTACACATCTTTGACAGTACTTACCAAGTATTATTATCCTCCTTGACAGTACTCACTTTTACACATCTTTGACAGTACTTACCAAGTATTATTATCCTCCTTGACAGTACTCACTTTTACACATCTTTGACAGTACTTACCAAGTAGTATTATCCTCCTTGACAGTACTCACTTTTACACATCTTTGACAGTACTTACAAAGTATTATTATCCTCCTTGACAGTACTCACTTTTACACATCTTTGACAGTACTTACCAAGTATTATTATCCTCCTTGACAGTACTCACATTTACACATCTTTGACAGTACTTACCAAGTAGTATTATCCTCCTTGACAGTACTCACTTTTACACATCTTTGACAGTACTTACCAAGTATTATTATCCTCCTTGACAGTACTCACTTTTACACATCTTTGACAGTACTTACCAAGTATTATTATCCTCCTTGACAGTACTCACTTTTACACATCTTTGACAGTACTTACCAAGTATTATTATCCTCCTTGACAGTACTCACTTTTACACATCTTTGACAGTACTTACCAAGTATTATTATCCTCCTTGACAGTACTCAATTTTACACATCTTTGACAGTACTTACCAAGTATTAGTATCCTCCTTGACAGTACTCACTTTGACACATCTTTGACAGTACTTACCAAGTATTATTATCCTCCTTGACAGTACTCACTTTTCACATCTTTGACAGTACTTACCAAGTATTATTATTATCCTCGTTGACAGTACTCACTTTTACACATCTTTGACAGTACTTACCAAGTATTATCATCCTCATTGACAGTACTCACTTTTACACATCTTTGACAGTACTTACCAAGTATTATTATCCTCCTTGACAGTACTCACTTTTACACATCTTTGACAGTACTTACCAAGTATTATTACCCTCCTTGACAGTACTCACTTTTACACATCTTTGACAGTACTTACCAAGTATTATTATCCTCCTTGACAGTACTCACTTTTACACATCTTTGACAGTACTTACCAAGTATTATTATCCTCCTCGACAGTACTCACTTTTACACATCTTTGACAGTACTTACCAAGTATTATTATCCTCCTTGACAGTACTCACTTTTACACATCTTTGACAGTACTTACCAAGTATTATTATCCTCCTTGACAGTACTCACTTTTACACATCTTTGACAGTACTTACCAAGTATTATTATCCTCCTTGACAGTACTCACTTTTACACATCTTTGACAGTACTTACCAAGTATTATTATCCTCCTTGACAGTACTCACTTTTACACATCTTTGACAGTACTTACCAAGTATTATTACCCTCCTTGACAGTACTCACTTTTACACATCTTTGACAGTACTTACCAAGTATTATTATCCTCCTTGACAGTACTCACTTTGACACATCTTTGACAGTACTTACCAAGTATTATTATCCTCCTTGACAGTACTCACTTTGACACATCTTTGACAGTACTTACCAAGTATTATTATCCTCCTTGACAGTACTCACTTTTACACATCTTTGACAGTACTTACCAAGTATTATTATCCTCCTTGACAGTACTCACTTTTACACATCTTTGACAGTACTTACCAAGTATTATCCTCCTTGACAGTACTCACTTTTACACATCTTTGACAGTACTTACCAAGTATTATTATCCTCCTTGACAGTACTCACTTTTACACATCTTTGACAGTACTTACCAAGTATTATTATCCTCCTTGACAGTACTCACTTTTACACATCTTTGACAGTACTTACCAAGTATTATTATCCTCCTTGACAGTACTCACTTTTCACATCTTCCATGTGGCCAATCAGATCACAGACAACATCGTCTACTTCCTGCCTCGCAACGCTGACATGGACCAGGTCACTTCTTTATGTCTTTATTACATATTCATGTCATATTCACTTATTCACTCACACATCTAACTCACATATATTCATGTCATACTCACTTATTCACTCACACATCTAACTCACATATATTCATGTCATACTCACTTATTCACTCACACATCTAACTCCCATATATTCATGTCATATTCACTTATTCACTCACACATCTAACTCACATATATTCATGTCATATTCACTTATTCACTCACACATCTAACTCACATATATTCATGTCATACTCACTTATTCACTCACACATCTAACTCACATATATTCATGTCATATTCACTTATTCACTCACACATCTAACTCCCCATATATTCATGTCATATTTACTTATTCACTCACACATCTAACTCCCATATATTCATGTCATATTCACTTATTCACTCACACATCTAACTCCCATATATTCATGTCATATTCACTTATTCACTCACACATCTAACTCACATATATTCATGTCGTATTCACTTATTCACTCACACATCTAACTCACATATATTCATGTCATATTCACTTATTCACTCACACATCTAACTCCCCATATATTCATGTCATATTTACTTATTCACTCACACATCTAACTCACATATATTCATGTCATATTCACTTATTCACTCACACATCTAACTCACATATATTCATGTCATATTCACTTATTCACTCACACATCTAACTCACATATATTCATGTCATATTCACTTATTCACTCACACATCTAACTCACATATATTCATGTCATATTCACTTATTCACTCACACATCTAACTCCCATATATTCATGTCATATTCACTTATTCACTCACACATCTAACTCCCATATATTCATGTCATATTCACTTATTCACTCACACATCTAACTCACATATATTCAAGTCATATTCACTTATTCACTCACACATCTAACTCACATATATTCATGTCATATTCACTTATTCACTCACACATCTAACTCACATATATTCATGTCATATTCACTTATTCACTCACACATCTAACTCACATATATTCATGTCATATTCACTTATTCACTCACACATCTAACTCACATATATTCATGTCATATTCACTTATTCACTCACACATCTAACTCACATATATTCATGTCATATTCACTTATTCACTCACACATCTAACTCATATATTCATGTCATACTCACTTATTCACTCACACATCTAACTCACATATATTCATGTCATACTCACTTATTCACTCACACATCTAACTCACATATATTCATGTCATATTCACTTATTCACTCACACATCTAACTCCCATATATTCATGTCGTATTCACTTATTCACTCACACATCTAACTCCCATATATTCATGTCATATTCACTTATTCACTCACACATCTAACTCACATATATTCATGTCATATTCACTTATTCACTCACACATCTAACTCACATATATTCATGTCATATTCACTTATTCACTCACACATCTAACTCACATATATTCATGTCATATTCACTTATTCACTCACACATCTAACTCACATATATTCATGTCATATTCACTTATTCACTCACACATCTAACTCACATATATTCATGTCATATTCACTTATTCACTCACACATCTAACTCACATATATTCATGTCATACTCACTTATTCACTCACACATCTAACTCACATATATTCATGTCATATTCACTTATTCACTCACACATCTAACTCCCCATATATTCATGTTATATTCACTTATTCACTCACACATCTAACTCACATATATTCATGTCATATTCACTTATTCACTCACACATCTAACTCACATATATTCATGTCATACTCACTTATTCACTCACACATCTAACTCACATATATTCATGTCATACTCACTTATTCACTCACACATCTAACTCACATATATTCATGTCATATTCACTTATTCACTCACACATCTAACTCCCCATATATTCATGTCATATTCACTTATTCACTCACACATCTAACTCACATATATTCATGTCATACTCACTTATTCACTCACACATCTAACTCACATATATTCATGTCATATTCACTTATTCACTCACACATCTAACTCACATATATTCATGTCATACTCACTTATTCACTCACACATCTAACTCACATATATTCATGTCATATTCACTTATTCACTCACACATCTAACTCCCCATATATTCATGTTATATTCACTTATTCACTCACACATCTAACTCACATATATTCATGTCATATTCACTTATTCACTCACACATCTAACTCACATATATTCATGTCATACTCACTTATTCACTCACACATCTAACTCACATATATTCATGTCATATTCACTTATTCACTCACACATCTAACTCCCATATATTCATGTCATATTCACTTATTCACTCACACATCTAACTCACATATATTCATGTCATACTCACTTATTCACTCACACATCTAACTCACATATATTCATGTCATATTCACTTATTCACTCACACATCTAACTCACATATATTCATGTCATATTCACTTATTCACTCACACATCTAACTCCCCATATATTCATGTTATATTCACTTATTCACTCACACATCTAACTCCCCATATATTCATGTTATATTCACTTATTCACTCACACATCTAACTCACATATATTCATGTCATATTCACTTATTCACTCACACATCTAACTCACATATATTCATGTCATACTCACTTATTCACTCACACATCTAACTCCCCATATATTCATGTTATATTCACTTATTCACTCACACATCTAACTCACATATATTCATGTCATATTCACTTATTCACTCATACATCTAACTCACATATATTCATGTCATACTCACTTATTCACTCACACATCTAACTCACATATATTCATGTCATATTCACTTATTCACTCACACATCTAACTCACATATATTCATGTCATATTCACTTATTCACTCACACATCTAACTCACATATATTCATGTCATATTCACTTATTCACTCACACATCTAACTCCCATATATTCATGTCATATTCACTTATTCACTCACACATCTAACTCCCATATATTCATGTCATATTCACTTATTCACTCACACATCTAACTCACATATATTCATGTCATATTCACTTATTCACTCACACATCTAACTCACATATATTCATGTCATATTCACTTATTCACTCACACATCTAACTCACATATATTCATGTCATATTCACTTATTCACTCACACATCTAACTCCCCATATATTCATGTCATATTCACTTATTCACTCACACATCTAACTCACATATATTCATGTCATACTCACTTATTCACTCACACATCTAACTCACATATATTCATGTCATATTCACTTATTCACTCACACATCTAACTCACATATATTCATGTCATACTCACTTATTCACTCACACATCTAACTCACATATATTCATGTCATATTCACTTATTCACTCACACATCTAACTCCCCATATATTCATGTTATATTCACTTATTCACTCACACATCTAACTCACATATATTCATGTCATATTCACTTATTCACTCACACATCTAACTCACATATATTCATGTCATACTCACTTATTCACTCACACATCTAACTCACATATATTCATGTCATATTCACTTATTCACTCACACATCTAACTCCCATATATTCATGTCATATTCACTTATTCACTCACACATCTAACTCACATATATTCATGTCATACTCACTTATTCACTCACACATCTAACTCACATATATTCATGTCATATTCACTTATTCACTCACACATCTAACTCACATATATTCATGTCATATTCACTTATTCACTCACACATCTAACTCCCCATATATTCATGTTATATTCACTTATTCACTCACACATCTAACTCCCCATATATTCATGTTATATTCACTTATTCACTCACACATCTAACTCACATATATTCATGTCATATTCACTTATTCACTCACACATCTAACTCACATATATTCATGTCATACTCACTTATTCACTCACACATCTAACTCCCCATATATTCATGTTATATTCACTTATTCACTCACACATCTAACTCACATATATTCATGTCATATTCACTTATTCACTCATACATCTAACTCACATATATTCATGTCATACTCACTTATTCACTCACACATCTAACTCACATATATTCATGTCATATTCACTTATTCACTCACACATCTAACTCACATATATTCATGTCATATTCACTTATTCACTCACACATCTAACTCACATATATTCATGTCATATTCACTTATTCACTCACACATCTAACTCCCATATATTCATGTCATATTCACTTATTCACTCACACATCTAACTCCCATATATTCATGTCATATTCACTTATTCACTCACACATCTAACTCACATATATTCATGTCATATTCACTTATTCACTCACACATCTAACTCACATATATTCATGTCATATTCACTTATTCACTCACACATCTAACTCACATATATTCATGTCATATTCACTTATTCACTCACACATCTAACTCACATATATTCATGTCATATTCACTTATTCACACACACATCTAACTCACATATATTCATGTCATATTCACTTATTCACTCACACATCTAACTCACATATATTCATGTCATACTCACTTATTCACTGACACATCTAACTCCCATATATTCATGTCATACTCACTTATTCACTCACACATCTAACTCCCATATATTCATGTCATACTCACTTATTCACTCACACATCTAACTCCCATATATTCATGTCATACTCACTTATTCACTCACACATCTAACTCCCATATATTCATGTCATACTCACTTATTCACTCACACATCTAACTCCCATATATTCATGTCATATTCACTTATTCACTCACACATCTAACTCACATATATTCATGTCATATTCACTTATTCACTCACACATCTAACTCACATACATTCATGTCATATTCACTTATTCACTCACACATCTAACTCACATATATTCATGTCATATTCACTTATTCACTCACACATCTAACTCACATATATTCATGTCATATTCACTTATTCACTCACACATCTAACTCCCATATATTCATGTCATATTCACTTATTCACTCACACATCTAACTCCCATATATTCATGTCATATTCACTTATTCACTCACACATCTAACTCACATATATTCATGTCATATTCACTTATTCACTCACACATCTAACTCACATATATTCATGTCATATTCACTTATTCACTCACACATCTAACTCACATATATTCATGTCATATTCACTTATTCACTCACACATCTAACTCCCATATATTCATGTCATATTCACTTATTCACTCACACATCTAACTCCCATATATTCATGTCATATTCACTTATTCACTCACACATCTAACTCCCATATATTCATGTCATATTCACTTATTCACTCACACATCTAACTCCCATATATTCATGTCATATTCACTTATTCACTCACACATCTAACTCACATATATTCATGTCATATTCACTTATTCACTCACACATCTAACTCACATATATTCATGTCATATTCACTTATTCACTCACACATCTAACTCACATATATTCATGTCATATTCACTTATTCACTCACACATCTAACTCCCCATATATTCATGTCATATTTACTTATTCACTCACATCTAACTCACATATATTCATGTCATACTCACTTATTCACTCACACATCTAACTCACATATATTCATGTCATATTCACTTATTCACTCACACATCTAACTCACATATATTCATGTCATATTCACTTATTCACTCACACATCTAACTCACATATATTCATGTCATATTCACTTATTCACTCACACATCTAACTCACATATATTCATGTCATATTCACTTATTCACTCACACATCTAACTCACATATATTCATGTCATATTCACTTATTCACTCACACATCTAACTCACATATATTCATGTCATACTCACTTATTCACTCACACATCTAACTCACATATATTCAAGTCATATTCACTTATTCACTCACACATCTAACTCACATATATTCATGTCATATTCACTTATTCACTCACACATCTAACTCACATATATTCATGTCATATTCACTTATTCACTCACACATCTAACTCACATATATTCATGTCATACTCACTTATTCACTCACACATCTAACTCACATATATTCATGTCATACTCACTTATTCACTCACACATCTAACTCACATATATTCATGTCATATTCACTTATTCACTCACACATCTAACTCACATATATTCATGTCATATTCACTTATTCACTCACACATCTAACTCACATATATTCATGTCATATTCACTTATTCACTCACACATCTAACTCACATATATTCATGTCATATTCACTTATTCACTCACACATCTAACTCACATATATTCATGTCGTACTCACTTATTCACTCACACATCTAACACATATATTCATGTCATATTTACTTATTCACTCACACATCTAACTCACATATATTCATGTCATATTCACTTATTCACTCACACATCTAACTCACATATATTCATGTCATATTCACTTATTCACTCACACATCTAACTCACATATATTCATGTCATATTCACTTATTCACTCACACATCTAACTCACATATATTCATGTCATATTCACTTATTCACTCACACATCTAACTCCCATATATTCATGTCGTATTCACTTATTCACTCACACATCTAACTCACATATATTAATGTCATATTCACTTATTCACTCACACATCTAACTCCCCATATATTCATGTCATACTCACTTATTCACTCACACATCTAACTCACATATATTCATGTCATATTCACTTATTCACTCACACATCTAACTCACATATATTCATGTCATATTCACTTATTCACTCACACATCTAACTCACATATATTCATGTCATATTCACTTATTCACTCACACATCTAACTCACATATATTCATGTCATATTCACTTATTCACTCACACATCTAACTCACATATATTCATGTCATATTCACTTATTCACTCACACATCTAACTCCCCATATATTCATGTCATATTTACTTATTCACTCACATCTAACTCCCCATATATTCATGTCATACTCACTTATTCACTCACACATCTAACTCACATATATTCATGTCATATTCACTTATTCACTCACACATCTAACTCCCATATATTCATGTCATATTCACTTATTCACTCACACATCTAACTCCCCATATATTCATGTCATATTTACTTATTCACTCACATCTAACTCCCCATATATTCATGTCCTATTCACTTATTCACTCACACATCTAACTCACATATATTCATGTCATATTTACTTGTTCACTCACACATCTAACTCCCCATATATTCATGTCATATTTACTTATTCACTCACACATCTAACTCCCATATATTCATGTCATATTCACTTATTCACTCACACATCTAACTCCCATATATTCATGTCATATTCACTTATTCACTCACACATCTAACTCCCCATATATTCATGTCATATTTACTTATTCACTCACATCTAACTCCCCATATATTCATGTCATATTCACTTATTCACTAACACATCTAACTCACATATATTCATGTCATATTTACTTGTTCACTCACACATCTAACTCCCCATATATTCATGTCATATTTACTTATTCACTCACACATCTAACTCACATATATTCATGTCATATTCACTTATTCACTCACACATCTAACTCCCATATATTCATGTCATATTTACTTATTCACTCACACATCTAACTCACATATATTCATGTCATATTCACTTATTCACTCACACATCTAACTCACATATATTCATGTCATATTCACTTATTCACTCACACATCTAACTCACATATATTCATGTCATATTCACTTATTCACTCACACATATTCCTGATAGTACATTACTAACTCCCATTCATAATCAAGTCATGTATGGGAATTGTCATTAAATAATAATAATAATATTGTATGTGTTATGAATATTCATGTAATAATAATAATAATGTGTTCATAGGTTGTCTCCCTGGCGGGTGCAGGAGGAAAAGTGGAAGTGGAACAAAACTTACTCAACAACAAACTGAAGACTATCACTGCGTACTTTGGTAGTACTTTGATCCATTCACACTCCTGAAAACTCTCATCATCATGTACGACATGTTCATGTACTACATGTTCATGTACTTCATCATGTACGACATGTTCATGTACTACATGTTCATGTACTTCATCATCATGAACTACATGTTCATGTACTAAATGTTTATGTACTACATGATGTAGTAAATGTTCATGTACTACATGTTCATGTACTAAATGTTTATGTACTACATGATGTAGTAAATGCTCATGTACTACATGTTTATGTACTTCATCATCATGTACTACATGTTCATGTACTAAATGTTTATGTACTACATGATTGTGTACTAAATGTTTATGTACTACATGTTCATGTACTAAATGTTTATGTACTACATGATCATGTACTAAACGTTCATGTACTAAATGTTTATGTACTACATGATTGTGTACTAAATGTTTATGTACTACATGTTCATGTACTAAATGTTTATGTACTACATGATCATGTACTAAACGTTCATGTACTAAATGTTTATGTACTACATGATCATGTACTAAATGTTCATGTACTAAATGTTCATGTACTTCATCATCATGTACTAAATGTTTATGTACTACATGATCATGTACTAAATGTTCATGTACTAAATGTTCATGTACTTCATCATCATGTACTAAATGTTTATGTACTACATTTTCATGTACTAAATGTTCATGTACTTCATCATCATGTACTACATTTTCATGCACTAAATGTTTATGTACTTCATCATCATGTACTACATGTTCATGTACTAAATGTTTATGTACTACATGATTGTGTACTAAATGTTTATGTACTACATGTTCATGTACTAAATGTTTATGTACTACATGATCATGTACTAAACGTTCATGTACTAAATGTTTATGTACTACATGATTGTGTACTAAATGTTTATGTACTACATGTTCATGTACTAAATGTTTATGTACTACATGATCATGTACTAAACGTTCATGTACTAAATGTTTATGTACTACATGATTGTGTACTAAATGTTTATGTACTACATGTTCATGTACTAAATGTTTATGTACTACATGATCATGTACTAAACGTTCATGTACTAAATGTTTATGTACTACATGATCATGTACTAAATGTTCATGTACTAAATGTTCATGCACTTCATCATCATGTACTAAATGTTTATGTACTAAATGTTTATGTACTTCATCATCATGTACTACATGTTAATGTACTTCATCATCATGTACTACATTTTCATGCACTAAATGTTTATGTACTTCATCATTATGTACTACTTGTTCATGTACTAAATGTTTATGTACTTCATTATCATGTACTAAATGTTCAAGTACTACATGATCATGTACTAAATGTTCATGTACTACATGTTCATGTACTACATGATCATGTACTAAATGTTCATGTACTACATAATTATGTACTGAATGTTCATGCACTACATGAATATGTACTAAATGTTCTTAAACTATAGTATGTACTAAATGTTCATATACTAGATGATCATGTACAAAATGTTCATGTATTACATGATTATGTACTAAATGTTCTTCAACTATATTATGTACTACATGATCATGTATTACGGGTACTTGTGATCAGCGACTACATGTAGTACTTCATAGTACCATGTTTTTTTCTACTTTTTAAATCATTGAAGGCTTGTTTTGTTTTGTTTGTTTCATTGTAACTTTTTAAATACTAGTACTAGTACTACTACTTTAATTCATGTTTTTTTTTTTTTACTGCGTATCTTTTAAAGGTTACCATGTTACTAGTCAAATGTGCTACTTATTAAACGATTACATTTGAATTGTGTTCCATGGACTTAAACACAACATCACAGTCCTCAGACTTCATGGTAAGGTCTATCCAGGTGTACCGGAGAGGTAAGGTCTATCCAGGTGTACCGGAGACGTAAGGTCTATCCAGGTGTACCGGAGAGGTAAGGTCTATCCAGGTGTACCGGAGAGGTAAGGTCTATCCAGGTGTACCGGAGAGTACCAGCCTAATAAGTACCACTACAACATAATTAATGATTATGTTGTAGTATTAAATATATCTACATGTATAAGTTTGTATTAAATATATCTACATGTAGAAGTTTGTATTAAATATATCTACATGTAGAAGTTTGTATTAAATATATCTACATGTAGAAGTTTGTATTAAAACAAACCGCGTGAAAATGAGTCAAGTATTGATGATGTATGAAATGTGTGACTTTCATTGATCCTGCCGCTAGATGGAGATGTTGCCCGCTTCAAGATGGCGGGCTATTCATGCATGACGTCACCACTAAACACACCGCCCACTAGCTGTAGTCTCGTTTGAGCTTTAGCTTGAAAAGACCGACTTCCGGCCTCCCAACCGCCATTAAACGGAAGAAGGAGAATCTACTTCCGTTGTTGTTTTGAGAGCTACTTCCGGTGCAGTTCAGACAAGACCGCGACGAAGCAGGTAAGACAAACACAAAGTATGTTTTATTCTGGGAATGTAAGTTAAATCTAATATCTTGTTCGGGTTTAATTGGTGATTATAATAATAACATGGTTTTACATTCATGAATTATTTGTTAGCGTTTAAGCTACGACATTATCTATTTAAACATCGTTTGAAGTGTTACTACTCTTAATCTTACTTATTATCTATATTACTTTTTATTATTAATATTTCGCGGAGGAATAAACGCCGAGGCAATATTTAGCAGAGGTGGGACCAAGTCATTGTTTTGCAAGTCACAAGTAAGTCTCAAGTCTTTGCCCTCAAGTCCGAGTCAAGTCCCGAGTCAAGACAGGCAAGCCCCGAGTCAAGTCCAAAGTCAAGACTGGAAAGTCTCAAGTCAAGTCCTAAGTCCTGCATTTTGAGTTTCGAGTCCTTTCAAGTCCTTTTAACCACAGACTAATATATTAACACAGATTGTGTATGCTTTTCAAACGCTGTATTTATTTATTAAAACAAGTGCATTTTAAATTGCAGGAAAGAAAATTGTGCTGACATTGCACTTTATAATAGCACTATTAACCAGTCATTTTAAACATTAACTCATTCCTTTACAGAACAAACACATTGAAAAATAAAGTGCAAATGTACTTATTTGTACAAAAGTGTTAACATTGAAAAAACATGACATATACGTGAACATAACAAAAAAGTTGTACTTTTTATATGTCAGGGCCCTATGCTGCATTGCATTTGCAAAAGACCAAATTAGCCAAGAGTCTGTCAGTCATTTGTGCACGATGGGGGCGTAGTATGATGCCACCATGGCTGAAAACTCGCTCCACTGGAGCACTGGAGGCAGGCACTGCCAAGACTCTCATGGCCACTCGGAACAGTGAAGGAAGAGTCTTCATGTTCAATGCCCAGAACAAAAGGGGGGAGAGAGTTGTTTTGGGTTGGTGCACTACTTGTAAGTGTATCTTGTGTTTTTTATGTTGATTTAATTAAAAAAAGAAAGAAAAAAAAATATTTCTTGTGCGGCCCGATACCAATCGATCCACGGACCACTGAGGTAAACAACCAACAGTATGTCAGAAAGCTAGCTAAAACGGTACACATATTCATAATATAGTATACATTTTAACTGACCTTTATTTGACTATTTTTGTCTTTTTTTAGGTGGCTAAAATACGCGGTGCTGCTGACCGCCGTCTAACGTTACGTGTGATATATTGACTAACGTAACCCAGCTTAAAAAAAAATCACTGAACAAAAAGTATGAATAAGGTAGTGAACTGCAACAGATTCCCGTGTTTGCAATAACGTTATAACGTTAGCAGTGAGTTTACAGCCTCACTGATTTAACTACACAGCAAATAAAAGTCACGTTACTTAGCCAATAAACGTTATCTTACATTCAAAACTTACCGTTCTTTGTGCAACTTCAAATGCCGGACGAAGTTGGAAGTTGTTGCCTCTCCATCAGTCATTTTGGAACCGCATGTGTTGCATACTGCAAACCGTTTTGTGTTGACCACCTCGTAATTTTTATACCCAAACGAAATGATTTTAGGTATCATTTTTTGTTCACTGGCGTGTGGTTTGGACATGTCTTCTTCGTTGGTTGTCCTGCAATTTGATTGGATGAATGCTGTGTGATGAAAACAAAGTAGATGTAATTTGATTGGCTGTTGTACTGAGAGCACACCAGCTGACACACGCAACGCTGATAGACAAGTACACAATGAAAAATACGGAGCGCTCCCGAATAACTTTTTCATCTTTGGGTTTTGGGGAAAGTAGCAAGTCATGTCAAGTCATGTCAATTCAAAAGGCTCAAGTCCAAGTGAAGTCACAAGTCATTGATGTTAAAGTCTAAGTCGAGTTGCAAGTCTTTTTACATTTTGTCAAGTCGAGTCTAAAGTCATCAAATTCGTGACTCGAGTCTGACTCGAGTCCAAGTCATGTGACTCGAGTCCACACCTCTGATATTTAGTCAAATAAAGCACTTATAAAACCAAAACGCATCAGCACTGCCATCTGGTGGTCGTCATGCGGAACAGTGTCATGAAAATGTTTTTCTTTTGAATTAATATTATTATTATTATTATGATTTGGTGCACATTTTAAAGGTAAATAAGTTGCAGTGTTACTGGTCATGTCAGTAAACCAGTAAGTGATTTTTAATATCTGTATGTCTACATATATGAAATATTTATAAATCAATTGTCATTGTTACAAAATGTCCCATGCATTTGAATATATATATATATATATATATATATTTTTTAATTTGTATTTATTTTTTTTGTTTACTCTGTTGATTTTGTGTTAAAAACTGGAAGCTCAACAAGAATTGTACTGTAAAATTCTCAGCAGTTTGTACAATATATTACTGTAAATGAAAACTACTGCTGTTTTTTACAGTAAAAAAAAATTGAAGCTCAATTTTACTGTAAAATATACTGGTTTTTTTTTCTTACTTTAAACAGAAAAGTGCTTTTTTTTACAGTCAAATTCATGGCCACTGGGCTGCCATTAAGCGCCAGTTAAATGATGCGGACACGTTTGTTACTGGATACTTTTCTAATGTGCCTTGGAGACGACGTGTGTGTGTGTGTGTGTGTGTGTGTGTGTGTGTGTGTGTGTGTGTGTGTGTGTGTGTGTGTGTGTGTGTGTGTGTGTGTGTGTGTGTGTGTGTGTGAGTAATATGCACCATATTGTTTGTATTGTTCAATGATTATTGCCTATGTCTGGCTTGTGTGCTTAGCTGTTGTGTAGCTGCAAGCTCCTATTGTTGTTGTTGTTGTTGTTGTTGTTTGTCAGCATGTTGGGAGCAGCAGTGGTGGGCGTGGGCACAGCGGGGCGGGTGAGGATCAGAGACATGTTGGCTCCGCTGCAAGGCAGTCCTGCTGAACGACTCACTCTCAAAGGCTTCGTATCCAGGTAACACACACACACACACACACACACACACACACACACACACACACACACACACACACACACACACTTTGGTGACGTGTTTGTGGACAGGAGAAGACTGGAGAGCGAACAAGGAGTGTGTCAGCTGTCAGAAGAAGAAGTTGTGAAGAGAGACGACATCCATGTTGTCTTCATCTGCACTGAGAATGCCTCACACGAGTACAACGTCAGGTACTTCAACACCTGTACTGTACCTTTAAGAAAGACTAGTACTTCAACACTGTACTGTACCTTTAAGAAAGACTAGTACTTCAACACTGTACTGTACCTTTAAGAAAATACTAGTACTTCAACACTGTACTGTACCTTTAAGAAAGACTAGTACTTCAACACCTGTACTGTACCTTTAAGAAAACACTAGTACTTCAACACCTGTACTGTACCTTTAAGAAAACACTAGTACTTCAACACTGTACTGTACCTTTAAGAAAGACTAGTACTTCAACACTGTACTGTACCTTTAAGAAAACACTAGTACTTCAACACTTGTACTGTACCTTTAAGAAAACACTAGTACTTCAACACTGTACCTTTAAGAAAACACTAGTACTTCAACACTTGTATTGTACCTTTAAGAAAACACTAGTACTTCAACACTGTACTGTACCTTTAAGAAAACACTAGTCCTTAAACAGGTGTACTGTACCTTTAAGAAAACACTAGTACTTCAACACCTGTACTGTACCTTTAAGAAAGACTAGTACTTCAACACTGTACTGTACCTTTAAGAAAACACTAGTACTTCAACACTGTACCTTTAAGAAAACACTAGTACTTCAACACTGTACTGTACCTTTAAGAAAACACTAGTCCTTAAACAGGTGTACTGTACCTTTAAGAAAACACTAGTACTTCAACACCTGTACTGTACCTTTAAGAAAGACTAGTACTTCAACACTGTACTGTACCTTTAAGAAAACACTAGTACTTCAACACTGTACTGTACCTTTAAGAAAACACTAGTCCTTAAACAGGTGTACTGTACCTTTAAGAAAATACTAGTACTTCAACACTGTACTGTACCTTTAAGAAAACACTAGTACTTCAACACTGTACTGTACCTTTAAGAAAACACTAGTACTTCAACACTGTACTGCACCTTTAAGAAAACACTAGTACTTCAACACTGTACTGTACCTTTAAGAAAATACTAGTACTTCAACACTGTACTGTACCTTTAAGAAAACACTAGTACTTAAACAGGTGTACTGTACCTTTAAGAAAACACTAGTACTTCAACACTGTACTGTACCTTTAAGAAAACACTAGTTCTTCAACACTGTACTGTACCTTTAAGAAAACACTAGTACTTCAACACCTGTACTGTACCTTTAAGAAAACACTAGTACTTCAACACTGTACTGTACCTTTAAGAAAATACTAGTACTTCAACACTGTACTGTACCTTTAAGAAAACACTAGTACTTAAACAGGTGTACTGTACCTTTAAGAAAACACTAGTACTTAAACAGGTGTACTGTACCTTTAAGAAAACACTAGTACTTCAACACACCTTTTCAGTGTTTATGTAAAATGAAAAGTATTTGTTGAATACGGAGAAGAAAAATGCACAAATTAGCGGCGCCTTTTTTCCAAGCCGCAGGGTTCAAAGCGTAGGGACGCTGTGCTTGATCCTTGCAGGAAGTTCCTTGCGGCAGGGAAACACGTGTGTGTGGAATACCCCATCACCCTCACCTCCAACGCTGCTGGCCTCCTCTGGGACTTAGCTGAGGAAAAAGGTGAGCTGTTCCAAGGACTCACACCTTTCCATACCTCACACACTAAAGTCTGGACTATATAGCGGTACTAGTATAGGACCACGGTACAACAGTACCACACTCTGTTTGAAAAGTCACTTTGAGACTATAAAAAACCTCAATCAACATAAGCACAAACACATATGTGGACTTCCACGCGGGACAGGATCCAGATGGAGGACTAAGACCTTTACTTATAGGCCAAAACCACCTAGACTGGTCTCCCCATGTCCAGAGTCATCAGCAAGGAGCCACAGTGCCGCCCCTGCTTTTGTTTGCGGATGTAGGGACGCACCCCCACGTTGGAGGGTGTAGAGTCTAGTTCCCTGGTGGTCCAGGTCCGGAACTCCTCTCCATAAAACAGCATGTGAAGAGTCTAGTCCCTAGTCTCAAACCAACACTGTAGGTGGCAGACATAAGCCTGAAGAGTCTAGTCCCTAGTCTCAAACCAACACTAGGTGGCAGACATAAGCCTGAAGAGTCTAGTCCCTAGTCTCAAACCAACACTAGGTGGCAGACATAAGCCTGAAGAGTCTAGTCCCTAGTCTCAAACCAACACTAGGTGGCAGACATAAGCCTGAAGAGTCTAGTCCCTAGTCTCAAACCAACACTAGGTGGCAGACATAAGCCTGAAGAGTCTAGTCCCTAGTCTCAAACCAACACTGTAGGTGGCAGACATAAATCTGAAGAGTCTAGTCCCTAGTCTCAAACCAACACTAGGTGGCACACATAAGCCTGAAGAGTCTAGTCCCTAGTCTCAAACCAACACTAGGTGGCAGACATAAACCTGAAGAGTCTAGTCCCTAGTCTCAAACCAACACTGTAGGTGGCAGACATAAGCCTGAAGAGTCTAGTCCCTAGTCTCAAACCAACACTAGGTGGCACACATAAACCTGAAGAGTCTAGTCCCTAGTCTCAAACCAACACTAGGTGGCAGACATAAGCCTGAAGAGTCTAGTCCCTAGTCTCAAACCAACACTAGGTGGCAGACATAAGCCTGAAGAGTCTAGGCCCTAGTCTCAAACCAACACTGTAGGTGGCAGACATAAGCCTGAAGAGTCTAGTCCCTAGTCTCAAACCAACACTGTAGGTGGCAGACATAAGCCTGAAGAGTCTAGGCCCTAGTCTCAAACCAACACTAGGTGGCAGACATAAGCCTGAAGAGTCGCTTGTCCCTTGATTTTGTTGCTCTCGCAGAGTATTTTCGTGATAGCACAGTCCAACAGAAGTAACAAACAACAAGAGTGTGTCCAGAGAAGGAATTTGGAGCTCTGGAGCAGTCTCCCTAGCAACGACCTTGCAAAACCGTCCCAAGGGGAAGAAGAAATCTAGATGAAAATGTTTATGTTTGAACAAATTTACCTTCGCCTTGCAGACTAGACAGCTTCTCCAAGTTGTTGTCCAGTTTGTTGAGAAATGACAAAAGCCAGAGTGTCCACAGCTCTGCCCACCCTTCACTCATGTGTGGCAGCTTTGGGGACCTAGAACTGCTGGATAGACCATGGCAGGGCCTGGTCCAGTCAGCACATGTCCTGGTACCACGGTCTTGGATAGGTGGTCCTCCACGGACACAATCACCAGGCACACCACCCAAGTACCAGGAAATATTGTTCTGTCAGGACACACCTGGTCTTGTCCAGAAGATCTTGACTGTGTGTGTGTGTGTGTGTGTGTGTGTGTGTGTGTGTGTGTGTGTGTGTGTGTGTGTGTGTGTGTGTGTGTGTGTGTGTGTGTGTGTGTGTGTGTGTGTGTGTGTGTGTGTGTGTGTGTGTGTGTGTGTGTGTGTGTGTGTGTGTGTGTGTGTGTGTGTGTGTGTGTGTGTGTGTGTGTGTGTGTGTGTGTGTGTGTGTGTGTGTGTGTGTGTGTGTGTGTGTGTGTGTGTGTGTGTGTGTGTGTGTGTGTGTGTGTGTGTGTGTGTGTGTGTGTGTGTGTGTGTGTGTGTGTGTGTGTGTGTGTGTGTGTGTGTGTGTGTGTGTGTGTGTGTGTGTGTGTGTGTGTGTGTGTGTGTGTGTGTGTGTGTGTGTGTGTGTGTGTGTGTGTGTGTGTGTGTGTGTGTGTGTGTGTGTGTGTGTGTGTGTGTGCGTGCGCAGGTGTGGTTCTTCACGTGGAACACATCGAGCTGATGTCAGCAGACTTCAAAGCCCTGCAGAAAGAAGTCCAAGGAAAGATCCTGCTGGAAGGAAGTCTTCATTTTACAGGCCAGTCTTTCTACAGTTTTAAGCTCCAGTCCGAGACCATGGACACATAGACCTGTATAGGGGTGATATCCACAGAGCTTTTGATACATGGTGATATCGCCATGTATCCACCAAGTCGACCTGGTTCTGAACCACCTCAAACCTTGGAAAAGCCCACAAGTCTCACCTGTGTGGGGTCTGATCTGTCCACAGGTGGAGTTCTGAAGGCCAGTTCTGGGTTCATGTCCTTCAGTGGCATCGCTCGCCTCACCTGGTTAGTTCAACTCTTTGGTCAGCTTTCTGTTGCCGCGGCAACCATGGAGGAGGAGCCTGTGAGGAACTACAGCAAGATGACCGCCACGCTCCACACTGTGGATAACAAGTCAGTCCAACATGGAGGACAAGAAAACTAACACTTGTTCTAGAAATATCATTATTTTAAGATTTATTATTCTAAAAAAAAAAACAATTGTTTTTTTATTCCAGAAAACAGGATTTATTGTTCTCCAAATTATATTTTTTTATTTCCAGAAAGCAAGATTTATTATTCTAGAAATCAACTTTTTTTAAAATCCGGATAGCAAGATTTTTTCTACTCCAGAGAGAAAGATTTATTGTGATTTATTGTTCTAAAAGACCTTTTTTTTATTCCAGAAAACAAGATTTATTATTCCAGAAAACAAGATTTTTTTTGTTCCACAAATAAATATTTTTTTAATTCCAAAAATCATATTTTTCTATTTGAGAAAGCAATATTTTTTTTCTTCCAGAGAACAAGATTTATTATTCTAGAAAGCAAGATTTTTTTAATTCCAGAAAATAGATGTATTATTCTTGAAAGCAATATTTTTTAAATTCCATGAAGCAAGATTTATTGTTCTAGAAATCAACTTTTTTAATTTCAGAAAGCAATATTTATTATTCTAAAAAAAAAAACAATTTTTTTATTCCAGAAAAAAATATATATTGTTCTAGAAATTATAATGTTTTATTTCCAGAAAGCAATATTTATTATTTTTTTTATTCCAGAAAAAAATATATATTGTTCTAGAAATTATAATGTTTTATTTCCAGAAAGCAAGATGTATTATTCTAGAAATCAACTTTTTTTAAATCCGGAAAGTAAGATTTTTGTTTTTACTCCAGAGAGAAAGATTTATTGTTCTAAAATATTTTTTTATTTATTCCAGAAAACAAGATTTATTATTCCAGAAAAAAGATTTTTTTTGTTCCACAAAGAAATATTTGTTTTATTCCAAAAATAATATTTTTCCATTTGAGGAAGCAAGATTTTTATTTATTTATTCCAGAAAACAAGATGTATTATTCTTGAAAATAATATTTTTTAAATTCGAGGAAGCAAGATTTTTTTTACTCCAGAAAGAAAGATATATTGTTCTAAAAGACAATTTTTTTGTATTCCAGAAGACAAGATTTTTTTGTTCTTCAAAGAAATATTTTTTTATTCCAAAAAGCATATTTTTCCATTTGAGAAAGCAAGATTTTTATTTATTTATTCCAGAACACAAGATGTATTATTCTTGAAAACAATATTTTTTAAATTCAAGGAAGCAAGATTTATTGTTCTAGAGAACAACTTTTTTAATTCCAGAAAGCAATATTTATTATTCTAAAAAAAAAATTTTTTTTTTTATTTATTCCAGAAAACGAGATTTATTGTTCTAGAAATCTACTTTTTTAATTCCAGAAAGCAAGATTTATTATTCTAAAAAAAACAATATATTTTTTTTGTTCCAGAAAACAAGATTTATTGTTCTAGAAATTATATATTTTTTAATTCCAGAAAGCAAGATTTATAATTTTAGGAATCACCTTTTTTTATTCCAGAAAGCAAGATTTATTATTCAAAAAAAAAAAAAAAACGATGTATTTTTTTATTCCACAAAACAAGATTTATAATTCTGAAAATAAATATGTTTCCATTTCAGAAAGCAAAATGTTTTTATTCTAGAGAGAAAGATTTATAATTCTAAAAGACAAGCATTTTTTATTCCAGAAAACAGGATTTATTATTCCAGAAAACAGGATTTATTATTCCAGAAAACAATATTTTTTGTTCTACAAAGAATTTTTTTTTTTTATTCCAGAAAGCAAAATTTATAATTCTGGAAATAAGTATTTTTCCATTTCAGAAAGCAATATTTATTTTTTTATTCCAGAAAACAATATATATTGTTCTAGAAATCAACTTTTTTAATTACAGAAAACAAGATTTATTATTCTAAAAAAAAAGGTGTATTTTTTTATTCCAGAAAACAAAATGTATAATTCTGGAAAAAAATAGGTTTCCATTTCAGAAAGCAATATTTTTTTATTCCAGAGGGAAAAATGTATAATTCTAAAAGACAAGATTTTTTTAATTCCAGAAAACAGGATTTATTATTCCAGAAAACAATATTTTTTGTTCTACAAAGAAATATTTTTTTATTCCCAGAAAGCAAAATTTATAATTCTAGAAATAAATATTTTTCCATTTAAGAAAGCAAGATTTTTTTTATTGCAGGAAACACGATTTATTATTCTTGAAAGCAATATTTTTTAGATTCCAATTTTTTAAATTTATTATTCTAAAAAAAACAATAATTTTTTTAATTCCAGAAAACAAGATTTAGTGTTCTAGAAATTATATTTTTTTTATTGCAGGAAACACGATTTATTATTCTTGAAAGCAATATTTTTTAGATTCCAATTTTTTAATTTATTATTCTTAAAAAAAAAACAATAATTTTTTTAATTCCAGAAAACAAGATTTAGTGTTCTAGAAATTATTATTTTTTGATTCCAGAAAGCAAGATTTATTATTCTAGAAAAATAATTTTATTTTTTTATTCCAGAAAACAAGATTTATAACTCTGGAAATAAATATGTTTCCATTTCAGAAAGCAAGATTTTTTTTTTATTCTAGAGGGAAAGATTTATAATTCTAAAAGACAGGATTTTTTTTATTCCAGAAAACAAGATTTATTATTCTTGAAAGCAAGATTTTTTAAATTCTATTTTTGAAAATTATGTTATTCTAAAAAAAACAATATTTTTTTAATTCCAGACAACAAAATGTATAATTGTAGGTGTCAACTTTTTTTATTCCAGAAAACAAGATTTATAATTCTGGAAATAAATATGTTTCCATTTCAGGAATCAATATTTTTATTACTAGAAAGCAACAATTACAATTACAGATAGCAATATTTTTTTCATTCAAGTAAGCAAGAATTTTATTCGGGATTTTTTTTTTTTTTTATTCCAGAAAAAAAAAAGTATGATTTTAGAAAGCAAAATATTTTTTAAATCAAGATATATTATTCTCAAAATCATTGTTTATTCTAGAAAGGAATATATATTATTCCAGAAAGCATTTTTTTTTAATTCCAGAAAGTGATTCTGGAAAATAAACTTTATTATTATTCAAGAATGATTTATTTTTCCAGAAAGCAATATTTTTTATTGTAGAAAGTAAAAAAAAAAACATTTTATTCCAGAAAGTTATTTTCATGAAGTAAGATTTATTCTTCAGGAATGGCAGATTTATTATTCCAGAAAACTTTTTTATTTTTATTTCAGAAAGCAAGATTTATAATTTTCAAAAGCATAATTTTTTATTCCAAAAAGTTATTCTGGAAAACAAACGTTATTATTCAAGAATTTAAGAATTATTTTTCCAGAGAGCAATATTTTTAATTTAGAAAGTAAAAAAATAAGTTTTTATTCCAGAAAGCAACATTTTTTGTTGGAGAAAGCAATATTTATCATTCAAAAAAGTAATATTTATACCTCTAAAAAGTAATATTTATCATTCGAAAGCAATATTTATCATTCTAAAAAGCAATATTTATCATTCTAAAAAGTAATATTTATCATTCTAAAAAGTAATATTTATACCTCTATAAATCAATATATATAATTCTAAAAAAACAAAATATTTGTCATTTCGAGAAAGGGATAATTATTATTCCAGAAAGCAAGGTTTCTGGAATTTTGGCCAGCTGTTCCTAATAAAAGGGCCGTCTGACCTGCACATGGCCTGCTGTCTCTGCATCCCGGGGTCACGCCAACAGTGTCAGACAAAATGGAGGCCTTTGGTGGTGTTCCTTCCAGTAATTGTGATGATGTGCCACAGAGCCTTGACGTGGACCGAGGAACGAGGGCCGGGCCTCCCGAGAGCCAAGAAGATCCACTTTGACTTTGAAGGGGGCTCGCTGACACAGATCCCCCCGTCGGCCAAGGGAGCAGCGGGTCTCTTCATGCAGGACCTGGTCCGCTTCTCCTCCAAGCTCACAGGCCAGGTGAGTCCAGGTGAAGTCCACGCAGAGAAGAGTCGCATCTTGCACTGCTTGGTACTGGCAGAGAGAATACACCACCTGTGCCACGGATCTTCTCCTGGTCTCACTCCACATGGGGAACCACCACACTAGTCCTACTATACACATCATAGTACATCACATGCAGTACACTAGAAGGAACCATATATATATATATATATATATATATATATATATATATATTTATATATATATATATATATATATATATATATGTATGTGTGTGTATGTTGTGTAAGAAAGAAGAATAAGTTAGTATTTGAAATAAAATGGTGCATGTGGGAAGTAGGAGCCCAGAACAAGTCTTGTGTACAATAGCAGTGATGATATTTGTTACTAGAAAGAGTTTATTAAGTGCAGTATTGTGGAAGGAAGTACATGTACTGCAGTTGTCCTGTGGGAGGAACACTTTGTGTACTTGAAGTACTTTGATTAAACACATCTTCAATACTTTGCTCACAACTCATCTATTCCTTTTGGAAAGGAAGTCAACCTGACACATTTTACTGGAGTACTCCTTTACTGGAGTACTACTTTGCTGGAGTACATTTTACTGGAGTACATTTTACTGGAGTACTCCTTTACTGGAGTACTACTTTACTAGAGTGCTACTTTGCTTCAGTACTTCTTTACTAGAGTGCTACTTCGCTGTAGTACATATGTATATATGTGTGTGTATATATATACGTATGTGTATATATATTTATGTGTGTATATATATATGTATGTGTATACATGTGTATAATAATGTGTATATGTACAGTATGTGTGTATATATATATATATATATATATATATATGTATGTATAAATGTGTATATACGTATGTATATATGTGTATATACATATTTGTATATATGTATGTATGTATGTATGTATGTATATATATATATGTGTATATATGAGTATATGTGTGTAATGAGTATATATGTGTATATATGAATGTATATGCATAGATATGTATGTACATATATGTATATATATATATAAATAATCCTCTAAGAATATTACGTCAATATATATATATATATATATATTATATTATATTATATTATATTATAATATAATATAATATAATAATATTCTTTAAAATGCATTAATTTTACATCAATATATATATATATATATATATATATATATATATATATATATATATATATATTGATGTAATATTCTTTAAAATGCATTAAGAGGATTATGTATATATATATATATATATATATATATATATATATATATATATATATATATATATATATATATATATATATATATATATATATATATATAATAGGTATATCCAGCCAGTACTTACAGTATGTGCTGTAATGTAATGTAATGAAGTAGTGTCTAATAATCCAACATTGTATTGTTTGTGTGTCGTTGGAGACGGTTTAGACTTGTCATCTAGACCATGGTCACATGGTCACATGGTCACATGGAGCAGTCTGGCTGTGGTCACTGATGATAACATGACCACACCCAACCTGTTTGATAAGATGCCTTTTCATTTTGTTACACTCCCTAAACTAGAAGATGCCTTTTCATTTTGTTACACTCCCTAAAGTAGAAGATGCCTTTATTTTGTTACACTCCCTAAACTAGAAGATGCCTTTTCATTTTGTTACACTCCCTAAAGTAGAAGATGACTTTATTTTGTTACACTCCCTAAAGTAGAAGATGCATTTTCATTTTGTTACACTCCCTAAAGTAGAAGATGACTTTATTTTGTTACACTCCCTAAACTAGAAGATGTCTTTACAATTTGTTACACTCCCTAAAGTAGATATGCGTTTTCATTTTGTTACACTCCCTAAAGTAGAAGATGCCTTTTCATTTTGTTACACTCCCTAAAGTAGAAGATGCCTTTTCATTTTGTTACACTCCCTAAAGTAGAAGATGCCTTTTCATTTTGTTACACTCCCTAAAGTAGAAGATGCCTTTTCATTTTGTTACACTCCCTAAAGTAGAAGATGCCTTTTCATTTTGTTACACTCCCTAAAGTAGAGGATTACTTTATTTTGTTACACTCCCTAAACTAGAAGATGCATTTTCATTTTGTTACACTCCCTAAAGTAGAAGATGACTTTATTTTGTTACACTCCCTAAAGTAGAAGATGACTTTATTTTGTTACACTCCCTAAACTAGAAGATGCCTTTACAATTTTTTACACTCCCTAAAGTAGATATGCGTTTTCATTTTGTTACACTCCCTAAAGTAGAAGATGCCTTTACAATTTTTTACACTCCCTAAAGTAGATATGCGTTTTCATTTTGTTACACTCCCTAAAGTAGAAGATGCCTTTTCATTTTGTTACACTCCCTAAAGTAGAAGATGCCTTTTCATTTTGTTACACTCCCTAAAGTAGAAGATGGCAACCAAATATGGCGTAGTGGATTTGAGGCAGTGGGAGTGGTAGGACAATGGTAGGTCAGGTAAGGAGGAGGACAATGGTAGGTCAGGTAAGGAGGAGAACAATGGTAGGTCAGGTAAGGAGGAGGACAATGGTAGGTCAGGTAAGGAGGAGGACAATGGTAGGTCAGGTAAGGAGGAGGACAATGGTAGGTCAGGTAAGGAGGAGGACAATGGTAGGTCAGGTAAGGAGGAGGACAATGGTAGGTCAGGTAAGGAGGAGAACAATGGTAGGTCAGGTAAGGAGGAGGACAATGGTAGGTCAGGTAAGGAGGAGAACAATGGTAGGTCAGGTAAGGAGGAGGACAATGGTAGGTCAGGTAAGGAGGAGGACAATGGATGGTAGGTCAGGTAAGGAGGAGGACAATGGTAGGTCAGGTAAGGAGGAGGACAATGGTAGGTCAGGTAAGGAGGAGGACAATGGTAGGTCAGGTAAGGAGGAGGACAATGGTAGGTCAGGTAAGGAGGAGGACAATGGTAGGTCAGGTAAGGAGGAGAACAATGGTAGGTCAGGTAAGGAGGAGGACAATGGTAGGTCAGGTAAGGAGGAGGACAATGGTAGGTCAGGTAAGGAGGAGAACAATGGTAGGTCAGGTAAGGAGAAGGACAATGGTAGGTCAGGTAAGGAGGAGGACAATGGTAGGTCAGGTAAGGAGGAGGACAATGGTAGGTCAGGTAAGGAGGAGGACAATGGTAGGTCAGGTAAGGAGGAGGACAATGGTAGGTCAGGTAAGGAGGAGGACAATGGTAGGTCAGGTAAGGAGGAGGACAATGGTAGGTCAGGTAAGGAGGAGGACAATGGTAGGTCAGGTAAGGAGGAGGACAATGGTAGGTCAGGTAAGGAGGAGGACAATGGTAGGTCAGGTAAGGAGGAGGACAATGGATGGTAGGTCAGGTAAGGAGGAGGACAATGGTAGGTCAGGTAAGGAGAAGGACAATGGTAGGTCAGGTAAGGAGGAGGACAATGGTAGGTCAGGTAAGGAGGAGGACAATGGTAGGTCAGGTAAGGAGAAGGACAATGGTAGGTCAGGTAAGGAGGAGGACAATGGTAGGTCAGGTAAGGAGGAGGACAATGGTAGGTCAGGTAAGGAGGAGGACAATGGTAGGTCAGGTAAGGAGGAGGACAATGGTAGGTCAGGTAAGGAGGAGGACAATGGTAGGTCAGGTAAGGAGAAGGACAATGGTAGGTCAGGTAAGGAGGAGGACAATGGTAGGTCAGGTAAGGAGGAGGACAATGGTAGGTCAGGTAAGGAGAAGGACAATGGTAGGTCAGGTAAGGAGGAGGACAATGGTAGGTCAGGTAAGGAGGAGGACAATGGTTGGTCAGGTAAGGAGGAGGACAATGGTAGGTCAGGTAAGGAGGAGGACAATGGATGGTAGGTCAGGTAAGGAGAAGGACAATGGTAGGTCAGGTAAGGAGGAGGACAATGGTAGGTCAGGTAAGGAGGAGGACAATGGTTGGGAGAACTCCAAGGGATGGAGGCTATATTTGGAGTCTGCTGATGTGAAACCACTTCCCCCAAGATGCATTGACTCCTGCCTCCACTGAGTGGAAGGTGACTGGCGGGGGATGGTGATAGTAGGCAGGAAGCGCAGACAGAAACGGTCTGAGGTCCCACACCGTAGTCCTCTTGTTTGTGCTGAGGGTGAAAATCTTCTTTCTGCTCATCCAGCCTCTCGTCCATCCGGAGAGCCAACAAGATAAGGTGGTCAAGGTCTGGTTCTTGATGCAACGGTCTGGTTCTTGATGCAACAGTCAGGGCCCACCAGAAGGACGCAGAGTTGCAATCATGTCTAGAACTCTATGGTGTAGTCTGAGACCATTCGCCGCACCTGTCACAGTCCAAGGATTCCTGATGGAGTCCTCTCAAATAAATGTTCCATGGCCTTTGACAATGTCGATGCTTTACCAGACAAGTGGGTGATGGCAAAGGCTACGTGGGCGCATTCAGACCAGAACGCCACAGGTTGGAGTCCAAAGTGCAGCTGGCACTGGACAAGGAAAGGGCAGACATCAGCAGAAGTACAATCTGGGCGAGACAAGGGGGGGAAGGAACCAGGGACTGGTGATGAAGTGGTTCTAGTCGGCGATGGAATGTCTGCTTGGTACAGAGCCTCAATCTGGGCCTCTGGGCGGGAACACGAGCCGTGGAAGTTTGCTCCGAGCTGAGCCAGACTCTCCTCCTGACTGGTTGTGGAGGACCCCTTTAAGAAGTCTGGTACCATCTGGTACCTTCTGGTCGCAGATTGTACCCCAAAGCAGAGGCTGGTATTAGGTTTGAAGAGAGTCTTTAATGGTAGCACTGGGAGGAAAACCACCAGACAAAATACTAACCAGGAGGAAGGCCGAAGGAACTGGAGCACAAAACAAAGTCAGATGATACTTAGTAAGTCAAGAGGTGGTCTGATGAGTAGTCAGAGACATCAGACGTGTGGTTGCCACTAGCTGCAGCCTTCCTGCGTCACACCACTAGAGGGAGACAGAGAACAGATGTAAGAACACCACTAGAGGGAGACAGAGAGCAGATCTAAGAACACCACTAGAGGGAGACAGAGAACAGATCTAAGAACACCACTAGAGGGAGACAGAGAACAGATGTAAGAACACCACTAGAGGGAGACAGAACAGATCTAAGAACACCACTAGAGGGAGACAGAGAACAGATCTAAGAACACCACTAGAGGGAGACAGAGAACAGATCTAAGAACACCACTAGAGGGAGACAGAGAACAGATCTAAGAACACCACTAGAGGGAGACAGAGAACAGATGTAAGAACACCACTAGAGGGAGACAGAGAACATATCTAAGAACACCACTAGAGGGAGACAGAGAACATATCTAAGAACACCACTAGAGGGAGACAGAGAACAGATCTAAGAACACCACTAGAGGGAGACAGAGAACAGATGTAAGAACACCACTAGAGGGAGACAGAGAACAGATGTAAGAACACCACTAGAGGGAGACAGAGAACAGATGTAAGAACACCACTAGAGGGAGACAGAGAACAGATCTAAGAACACCACTAGAGGGAGACAGAGAACAGATCTAAGAACACCACTAGAGGGAGACAGAACACAGATCTAAGAACACCACTAGAGGGAGACAGAGAACAGATGTAAGAACACCACTAGAGGGAGACAGAGAACAGATGTAAGAACACCACTAGAGGGAGACAGAGAACAGATGTAAGAACACCACTAGAGGGAGACAGAACAGATGTAGGACAAGTAGACTAACTGAATTAGAGAGGAAGAAGTTGAGATATAAACATCCCACTAGTTAGCATATCGTGCTACAGTGTGTAGCATGATTAGCTGGTGCTAATGGACTTACTTGACATGGTCGTCAGTGTGTGTGCTCGTTAGGTCCATGATGTCACCTTCTTTCAGCCTGAGCACCGCCATCTTAACTCGCCATCTGCAATAATCAACAATAATCAACAAGAATCAACAATAATCAACACTAACGAGCAAGCAGTGGTTTGTAGCATCAGACTTGTTGTTGTTGTTCTTCTGATTGTAGAAAGTTGACTCATGTATACAAGCAGCACTAGTTTAGAACAGCCACAATAAAATAATATACAAAGAAAGCTGCTAGTAAAAAAAATGAATACATTAATAAAATAACAATTTAAAAAAAATAGCTACTTCCAAAAATAAATAAGTCATAACCAAAAATATGGAAAAACAGCCACTAATAAAATAATTTAAAAAAAAGCTCCTACAAATTTTTTTTATAAAACAGCCACCAATAAAAAACAGCAACTTTTATTTTTTTAAACAATTGTCACTAATAAAATAAATAAATAAGTGTCAGTATTAAAATGTTATTAAAGAACAGCTACTTCTAAAATATATAAACAAACTACTACAAAACATTTAGACCCACCAGTACTGCTAAAAAAAATACAAAAACAGCTACCTCTGACATAAATAAAAACAGACACTTCTAAAATGATCAAACATAAAACTACTACATTAAAAAAAACAGCAACCACTAAAAAATACAAAATACCCCCAAAAAATGCCACTACTAAAAAAACAAAAAACTGCCACTACTAAAAAAAAACTGCCACTCTAAAAAAAAAAAAACTGCCACAACTAAAAAAAAACAAAAAACTGCCACAACTAAAAAAAAACAAAAAAACTGCCACTCTAAAAAAAAAAAAACTGCCACAACTAAAAAAAAAAAAAAACTGCCACAACTAAAAAAAAACAAAAAACAGCCACAACTAAAAAAAAAAAAAAAAACTGCCACTACTAAAAATAAAAAAACTGCCATTACAAAAATAAAGTAAACTGCCACTACTAAAAAAAAAAACTGCCACTACTAAAAAACAAAAAACTGCCACTACTAAAAACAAAACAAAACTGCCACTACTAGAAAAAACAAAAAACTGCCACTACTAAAAAAACTAAACTACTACTACTAAAAAAAACTGCCACTACTAAAAAAGACAAAAAACTGCTACTACTAAAAAAAAAATAATAAAAAACTGCCACTACTAAAAAATTAAATAAACTGCCACTACTAAAAAAAAAAAACTGCCACTACTAAAAAACAAAAAACTGCCACTACTAAAAAAAAATAATAATAATTGCCACTACTAGAAAAAAAACTGCCACTACTAAAAAACACAAAACTGCCACTACTAAAAAATTAAATAAACTGCCACTACTAAAAAAAAAAAACTGCCACTACTAAAAAACAAAAAACTGCCACTACTAAAAAAAAATAATAATAATTGCCACTACTAGAAAAAAAACTGCCACTACTAAAAAAAACAAAAAACTGCCACTACAAAAAAAAAAAAAAACTGCCACTACTAAAAAAGACAAAAAACTGCTACTACTAAAAAAAAAAAAACTGCCACTACTAAAAAAAACAAAAAACTGCCGCTACTAAAAAAACAAAAAATTGCCACTACTAAAAAAACAAAAAACTGCCACTACTAAAAAAAACAAAAAACTGCCACTACTAAAAATAAACAAAAAACTGCAACTACTAAAAAAAAAAAAAAACTGCCACTACTAAAAAAAAAAAACTGCCAGCCTAAAAAAAACTGCCACTACTGAAAAAACAAAAAACTGCCACAACTAAAAAAACAAAAAACTGCCACAACTAAAAAAATTAAAAAAAAACTGCCACTACTAAAAAAACAAAAAACTGCCAATACAAAAAAAATAAAATAAACTGCCAATACTAAAAAAAAAAAAAACTGCCACTACTAAAAAACAAAAAACTGCCACTACTAAAAAAAAAAAAAAAAACTGCTACTACTACAAAAAACAAAACTGCCACTACTAAAAAAAAACAAAAAACTGCCACTACTAAAAAAGACAAAAAACTGCTACTAATTAAAAAAAACTTTTTAAAAACTGCCACTACTAAAAAAAAAAAAACTGCCACTGCTAAAAAAAAAAAAAAAAAACTGCCACTACTAAAAAAAACTAAAAACTGCCACTACTAAAAAAAACTAAAAACTGCCAATACAAAAAAAATAAAATAAACTGCCACTAAAAAAAACAAAAAACTGCTACTACTAGAAAAAACAAAACTGCCACTACTAAAAAAGACAAAAAACTGCTACTACTAAAAAAAACTTTAAAAAAACTGCCACTACTAAAAAAAAAAAAAAACTGCCACTACTAAAAAAAAAAAAAACTGCCACTGCTAAAAAAAAAAAAAAAAAAAAAACTGCCGCTACTAAAAAAAACTAAAAACTGCCACTACTAAAAAAAACTAAAAACTGCCACTACTAAAAAACAAAAAAAACTGCCACTACTAAAAAACAAAACAAAAAAACAGCCACTACTATTTTTTTTCAAAACAATTGTCACTAATGAAATAAATAAACAATGACCACACTTTAATAGTTTATTTATTTTATTAGTGACAATTGTTTTGGGGAAAAAAAATAGTAGTGACAGTTCTTTGGGTATTTTGTATTTTATTAGTGGTTGCCGTTTTTTAAACGTGGCAGTTTTATGTTTGACCATTTTAGATGTGTCTGTTTTTATTTCTTTTAGAGGTAGCTGTTTTTGTATTTTTTTTTAGCAGTAGTGGTGAGTCTAAATTTTTGTAGTAGTTTATAAACTACTACAACTACTACTATAAACTATTAAAATGTGGTCATAGTGTGTGAATGTTGTCTATCTGTGTTGGCCCTGTGATGAGGTGGTGACTTGTCCAGGGTGTACGCTGCGTTCCGCCCGAATGCAGCTGAGATAGGCTCCAGCACCCCCCGCGAACACAAAAGGGACAAGCAGTAAAAAATGGATGGATGGATGGAAATGTGGTGAAAAAAGAGCCACTTCTAAAAGATATAAAAACCAGAAACTACTAGAAAAACAGTCAAGCCACCACTACTGCTAAAAAAGGTGACCCTAGTAAAACGGTGGGAAGTGTTGGCACCTGTTGTTTCCAGGCTCCCAGGATGAAGTGGTGTATAAATAACCTCCAGTTCTGGAGCCGCTCACTGGGATCTTCATCTGCAAACATGTCCGGAGTAATAAGAGTGTGGAGATGTTAAAATGTCAGTCCTGGAAGTACCTGGGCGGTGTGATGATCCACTCGGTTGTCTCGGTCAGTCAGGCGGATGTTGTGGACTTTTAGAGGCGGCGCGCCCAAACTCTCCATGGCAACCGTGCACGCTTCCAACTTCTGCACAGCCAGCTTGTGGTAGTCCGACTCTGCAAATTTCTCTTCGTAACAACGGGAAGGCTCGTCACTGAAAAGTACTTCTACTTCCCGCCAAAAAAACTGAAAAAGTACTGAGGTATCTGTAAATGCTAGCATGTACATGTCTTATAAGTTGAGGAGCCCCCACAGACAGGAGTACAGATCCGGACGGATGTCTTAGCAACTGGGCTTTGTCCTGGCACACGTCATACAACCAAGAAGACTACACGGCCGCCTGGAAGGTATTTAAGGAAAACTTGTCCTAGCGGAGAGAGATTCTCATTTGGCTAACATCTCCTCCAGGTTGGCTGCAGCACCCGGAAACTGAGGCTCGCTTGATCTAATAAACCTTTGATCCCTTCACACCCCCCAGTCGTCCCCAGGTCCACACCAGGATGACAAGACCAGCAATATATTGCGGTAATACCTCGCTTTATGACACACTTTACCTATGAATGATTATTATTATGTTTTTTATCATCCACTTACTGAAAGTGTGTCAAACTCCTTTTCATGGAGGACCGGTCACAGTTGCGGCTTGTAACAATAATATATGTATTTCATTATTATGCTTATTTGATGTGCACTCCAAAAACTCTTCTGGAGATTTTACAGTACAAAATTGGCAACTCTCCAGAACTGTACTATGAAATATAGTGTCTGGCAACATATTACTGTAAATGGAAAAAAACACTACCAGTTTTTTTTTGATCATTTTGGCAACTGAGCTGCCACTTTTTTAACCTTGAAAAAATGTGCAAGTGTCTTTTTTTAATTTACAGTAATACACCGTAAAAACAACAACCATAGACTGACACCGTAAAATATACAGTTTGTGTCCAACGTTTCATTGATGAGTTTCAAGTAAACACACTCAGTCGCCAGTGTTTGATAGTAAAAGTACAGTGTTTTACAGCATATTACTTTCAAATGAAAAAAAGTCGACCACTTTTTTTTTTACCGTAACATTTTGGTGACTGAGCTGCTAGTTTTTTTATCCTAATTAAA
>NC_084580.2:26342500-26380000 GCF_033978685.3 Nerophis lumbriciformis
TTTCACTTTTACTCAAGTATTACCCAGGTTTAAGTATTAACCAAGAATTACGCAGGCTTAAATATTACCCATGTCGTACCCAAGTATTACCCAGGTTTCAATATTACCCAAGTATTACCCAGGTTTAAATATTACCCATGCCGTACCCAAGTATTACCTACGTTTTACCCAGGTTTTAGCCAAGTATTACCCAGGTTTTACCCGAGTATCATCCAGGTTTTACCCAAGTTTTACCTTAGTTGTACAGAACTTGTACAGAAGCCCACAAGTAGTTTTTAGTTAGCTCCCTGTGATCACGGTGACACTAAAAAGTAGTTCCTCTGTGTTAGCACTTTGAATAACATTATGGCTAATACTTGTACTATATTTATACTTGTACTAATATTCAGGTCACATTTTAGAGGACTTCAAACTCTACTAGTCTACTCCCATTCTTAGCCACCTCTTACTTGCCATATGTCATGACTTAGAATGAGAAAATCTAATTGTCTCTCAGAAGGCTTGACCACATGCCCAATAAGTACACACACACACACACACACACACACACACACACACACACACACACACACACACAGAGACTGGAGGAGTGGGCGTGGTCTAGAGAGTGAGGAGTGGGCGTGGTCTAGAGAGTGAGGAGTGGGCGTGGTCTAGAGAGTGAGGAGGTTGTTGTCCATCAGTCATCGTCTCGTCTTCCTTCCACACTAAAGACTTTGGTGAGTTTATGATCAAATATGATTGTTTTATAATCAAATATGATTGTTTTATAATCAAATATGATTGTTTTATGATCAAATGTGATTGTTTTATAATCAAATATGATTGTTTTATAATCAAATATGATTGTTTTATAATCAAATATGATTGTTTTATAATCAAATATGATTGTTTTATGATCAAATGTGATTGTTTTATGGTCAAATATGATTGTTTTATAATCAAATATGATTGTTTATGATCAAATAGTAATATTTTTACCAAGAATATTTGAGGTGTTTATTTTTGTCTTCTGACGCTCAAAGTTTGTTTGGATTGATGAAAATATTGATCCATAATTGTGGTTTGATCCTTTGAAGAATCACTTTCAGTCCTGATGTTTGATGCCTTCACTCATTATAATCATCATCATCATAATTATCATCATCATAATAATAATAGTAATATTAATAATAATAGTAATAATAATTTTAATGGTAATAAAAAAATAATTAATTATTAAAAGCAATAATAATAATTGTAATCATCATAATAATTATAATAATGGTGATAATAATACAAGTAATAATAATAATAATAATGGTAATAATAATAATACTCTTAATAATAATAATAATAATAATAACCGTGATAATAATAGAAGCAATAATTATAATCATAATAATAGTAAAATTAATAATAGTAATAATAATAATAATAATAATAACCCTGATAATATTAAAAGCAATAATAACATTTATAATCATCGTCATAATAACAATAATAATGTTAATAATAATAATAATAATCATGATAATAATATAAGGAATGATAATAATCATCATTATAATAACAATAATAATAACAGGAATGATAATCATCATCATATTAATAATAATAATGTTACTAGAACTACTAATAAAAAGGACAGATGAGAGGAATAAGAAGTGATTATGATTTTATGGATATTTAGCGTAAACAAAGATGGTGAAAAGATAAAGTTGTGCAGAAATATTTCATCAGACTCACACCTCATGTCTTATCTGCAGGAAGTATAATATTTATATGTACTCATAATCATAACATAATCATAATCAAACTCAAAGATATTACAAAATACTCTGAAATGTAGTAAAAAATACAATAATTGTTTTTAACATGTATAATATTCATATTTATATTATTTAACATGTACAATGTTCATATTTATAGTATTTAACATGTATAATATTCATATTTATTGTTTTTAATATGTACAATGTTCATATATACAGTGTTTAACAGAGCTAATGTACAATATTGTTTTGAACATGTGAAATATGAATCACAGCTACTTTCTTCATCAAAGGAGACTAGACGCAGGTTTTTCTGTGAAGGTAATACAATATCATCAATAAATAATCATCATTCATTATTAATAATAAATGCTTCTTTAATAAAAACTTTGAAATTAATATAAAACAAAAACTATTTAAATGATAAGAATAATAAAAAAAATAGACGTACGCAATAAAGCCAAATAATTGTTTTTTTTATTAAGAACAATAAAAACATATTTCATTAAAAAAAAGGATCTTTAATAAAGAAAAATATGTTTAATAAAGAAAAATACAATTGTCTAAGAAAGAGTATATTTAATAAAGAATAATAAAATTATCTTTAATAAAGAATAATGAAAATGTATTTAATAAACAATAATGAAACTGCATTGAATAAAGAATAATAAAAGTATCTTTAATAAAGAATAATAAAAGTGTATTTAATAAAGAATAATACAAGTGTATTTAATAAAGAATAATAAAAGTGTATTTAATAAATAATAATAAAAGTGTATTTAATAAAGAATAACAAAAGTGTATTTAATAAAGACTACAATAAAGTCCTGGTTGAAAGGGAGTCATGTTTGGGAAGTGTTGTGTCACACACCGAGTGGGAGTGTCAGGACGTGTAAAAAGTCTCAGTCAGCACTTTCACTTCTGCCTTTGAGGTGACTAACACCGAGGAGGAGCGACTCCATCACAAAGTTTCACTCGCCAACGTCATGTAGTAACACCGAGGAGGAGTGACTCCATCACCAACGTCATGTAGTAACACCGAGGAGGAGCGACTCCATCACAAAGGTGCACTCGCCAACGTCATGGAGTAACAACGAGGAGGAGTGGCTCCATCACCAACGTTATGTAGTAACACCGAGGAGGAGTGACTCCATCACCAACGTCATGTAGTAACACCGAGGCGGAGTGACTCCATCACAAAGGTGCACTCGCCAACGTCATGGAGTAACAACGAGGAGGAGCGACTCCATCACAAAGGTGCACTCGCCAACGTCATGGAGTAACACCGAGGAGGAGTGACTCCATCACCAACGTCATGTAGTAACAACGAGGAGGAGTGACTCCATCACAAAGGTGCACTCACCAATGTCATGTAGTAACACCGAGGAGGAGCGACTCCATCACCAACGTCATGTAGTAACACCAAGGAGGAGTGACTCCATCACAAAGGTGCACTCACCAATGTCATGTAGTAACACCGAGGAGGAGTGACTCCATCACCAACGTCATGTAGTAACACCGAGGAGGAGCGACTCCATCACAAAGGTGCACTCGCCAACGTCATGGAGTAACACCGAGGAGGAGTGACTCCATCACCAACGTCATGTAGTAACAACGAGGAGGAGTGACTCCATCACAAAGGTGCACTCGCCAATGTCATGTAGTAACACCGAGGAGGAGCGACTCCATCACCAACGTCATGTAGTAACACCGAGGAGGAGTGACTCCATCACAAAGGTGCACTCACCAATGTCATGTAGTAACAACGAGGAGGAGCGACTCCATCACAAAGGTGCACTCACCAATGTCATGTAGTAACACCGAGGAGGAGTGACTCCATCACCAACGTCATGTAGTAACACCGAGGAGGAGCGACTCCATCACAAAGGTGCACTCGCCAACGTCATGAAGTAACACCGAGGAGGAGTGACTCCATCACAAAGGTGCACTCACCAACGTCATGTAGTAACACCGAGGAGGAGCGACTCCATCACAAAGGTGCACTCGCCAACGTCATGAAGTAACACCGAGGAGGAGTGACTCCATCACAAAGGTGCACTCACCAACGTCATGTAGTAACACCGAGGAGGAGTGACTCCATCACCAACGTTATGTAGTAACACCGAGGAGGAGCGACTCCATCACCAACGTCATGTAGTAACACCGAGGAGGAGCGACTCCATCACAAAGGTGCACTCGCCAACGTCATGGAGTAACAACGAGGAGGAGTGACTCCATCACCAACGTCATGTAGTAACAACGAGGAGGAGTGACTCCATCACCAACGTCATGTAGTAACAACGAGGAGGAGTGACTCCATCACCAACGTCATGTAGTAACAACGAGGAGGAGTGACTCCATCACCAACGTCATGTAGTAACAACGAGGAGGAGTGCCAAGACTCGCTGCTGGTCTGAGTCCTGCTTGGTCAATATGTACTCCTAGGTCAGGACAAGAACTGCACAGGACTACATACAAGACTGGATTGTGGCCCACAATATGTGGCATATGTCTACCAGCACCTCCAAGTCCGAGTCCATGGTTCTCGCCCGGAAAAGGGTGGAGTGCCATCTCCAGGTTGGGGAGGAGATCTTGCCCCAAGTGGAGGAGTTCAAGTACCTGGGAGTCTTGTTCACGAGTGAGGGAAGAGTGGATGGTGAGATGGACAGGCGGATCGGTGCGGCGTCTTCAGTAATGCGGACGCTGTATCGATCCGTTGTGGTGAAGAAGGAGCTGAGCCGGAAGGCAAAGCTCTCGATTTACCGGTCGATCTACGTTCCCGTCCTCACCTATGGTCATGAGCTTTGGGTTATGACCGAAAGGACAAGATCACGGGTACTGAAATGAGTTTCCTCCGCCGGGTGCCGGGCCTCTCCCTTAGAGATAGGGTGAGAAGATCTGCCATCCAGGAGGAGTTCAAAGTCCTCATGGAGAGGAGCCAGATGAGGTGGTTCGGGCATCTGGTCAGGATGCCACTCGAACGCCTCCCTAGGGAGGTGTTTAGGGCACGTCCGACCGGCAGGAGGCCACGGGGAAGACCCAGGACACGTTGGGAGGACTATGTCTCCCGGCTGGCCTGGGAACGCCTCGGGATCCCCCGGGAGGAGCTGGACCAAGTGGCTGGGGAGAGGAAAGTCTGGGCTTCCCTGCTTAGGCGACCTGACCTCGGATAAGCGGAAGAAATTAGTTTCCTCCGCCGGGTGGCGGGTCTCTCCCTTAGAGATAGGGTGAGAAGATCTGCCATCCAGGAGGAGTTCAAAGTCCTCATGGAGAGGAGCCAGATGAGGTGGTTCGGGCATCTGGTCAGGATGCCACTTGAACGCCTCCCTAGGGAGGTGTTTAGGGCACGTCCGACTGGCAGGAGGCCACGGGGAAGACCCAGGACACGTTGGGAGGACTATGACTCCCGGCTGGCCTGGGAACGCCTCGGGATCCCCCGGGAGGAGCTGGACCAAGTGGCTGGGGAGAGGGAAGTCTGGGCTTCCCTGCTTAGGCGACCTGACCTCGGATAAGCGGAAGAAGATGGATGGATGGATGGATGTTGTATATGAGTTGTTGTGAACTGTTGGTCCCGAGCAGACCATGTGAGATGAATTCTTTCTTTGATTTGTGCAGGACGATCTGCGATGGACCCGCCGGACGATCAGTACTCTCTCCTCCAGGAGCTCCTGAACATGATCAACGAGAGCACGTACGACCCGAGCTACGTTCAGAGTGAAACTGTCAAGCTGTGTCCCAAGTTGTTGGTCAACGACTTTGGTTCCGACTTCAACCCGCCGTTCTACTACTTCAACTTCCTGCTGAGTTACCTGGGCAACGGCCTGGTGCTCTACATCATTTTCAAGTACGAGAAGCTCAACACGGTGACCAACATCTTCCTGCTCAACCTGGTCTTGTCCAACATCCTGTTCGCCTCCAGTCTGCCCTTCTGGGCCACCTACTTCCTGTCCCAGTGGGTCTTTGGCAGCGTTCTGTGCAAGATGGTGAGCAGCGCCTACTTCATCGGCTTCTACAGCTCCATCCTCTTCCTCACGCTCATGACCTTCGACCGCTACCTGGCGGTGGTGCACGCCGTGTCGGCCGCCAAGAGCCGCAAGAGGAGCTACGCCCTGGTTTCCTCGGCGGTGGTGTGGTGCGTCAGCATCTTGGCCAGCCTGAAAGAGCTGGTGTTCCAGAACGTGTGGGACAATCCCCCGTACGGCCTGGTCTGCGAGGAGACGGGCTACTCCAGGGAGACCATGGACTTCTGGCGCCTGGTCAGCTACTACCAGCAGTTCTCCGTCTTCTTCCTGCTGCCGCTCCTCATGGTGACGTACTGCTACGTCAGCATCACCCTGCGCATCATGTCCACGCGCATGAAGGAGAAGTGTCGCGCCGTCAAGCTCATCTTCATCATCATCTTCACCTTCTTCGTGTGCTGGACGCCCTACAACGTGGTCATCCTGCTGCAGGCCGTGCACAGCTCCGGCGAGGAGAAGGACTGCGACGACTCCAACACGCTGGACTACGCCATGTTCGTGACGCGCAACGTCGCCAACTTGTACTGCTGCATCAGCCCCGTCTTCTACACCTTCGTGGGGAAGAAGTTTCAGAGCCACTTCAGGAGAATCCTGGTGAAGAAGCTGCCGTGCCTGAGGAGACGCCTCAGCCTCAGCAGCTTCTCAACCAGGTCCTCCTCGCAGAAGACGCCGCACTCCGAGTACGAGTGCTAAGCAAGCGCATGCTCGCGCTCTTGGTAGCGACGTACGCTAGCTGATTGTGGCCTTCTTTAAAGGACACCCGGTAGTAACCACTATTTTGCTTGCAAGGTTGTTTCATGATCCTTCAATCTTACCGCTTAACACGTTTGATGTTGCAAATATTACTCACACATTTGTTTTGTGGCCAATAAAGTCTTTTATTTTTGGAGAAAGCTGCTAGTATCAGTTGAAAATGATGAACCACGTGGTCAGAGGCAGCACGGTGGGTAGCGGTTAGCGCTCGCACTCCAGCCCCTCCTTCCTTGTCCAGAGTTTACCCCTCCTTCCTTGTCCAGAGTTTACCCCTCCTTCCTTGTCCAGAGTTTACCCCTCCTTCCTTGTCCAGGGTCTACCCCTCCTTTCTTGTCCAGAGTGTATACCGCCTTCCTTGTCCAGGGTCTACCCCTTCTTCCTTGTCCAGGGTCTACCCCGCCTTCCTTGTCCAGGGTGTATCGTGCCTTCCTTGTCCAGGGTCTACCCCTATTTCCTTGTCCAGGGTCTACCCCGCCTTCCTTGTCCAGGGTGTATCGTGCCTTCCTTGTCCAGGGTCTACCCCTCCTTCCTTGTCCAGAGTGTAACCCACCTTCCTTGTCCAGGGTGTACCCCGCCTTCTTTATCCAGGGTCTACCCCTCCTTCCTTGTCCAGGGTCTACCCCTCTTCCTTGTCCGGAGTGTACACTTTCTTCCTTCCCCAGAGTTTACCCCTCCTTCCTTATCCAGGGTGTACACTCCTTCCTTTGTCCAGGGTGTACTCCGCCTTCCTTGTCCAGGGTCTACCCCTCCTTCCTTGTCCAGGGTGAACCCCTCCTTCCTTGTCCAGGTTGTACCCCGCTTTCTTTATCCAGGGTCTACCCCTCTTTCCTTGTCCAGGGTCTACCCCGCCTTCCTTGTCCAGGGTGTACCGTGCCTTCCTTGTCCAGGGTCTACCCCTCCTTCCTTGTCCAGAGTGTAACCCACCTTCCTTGTCCAGGGTGTACCCCGCCTTCTTTATCCAGGGTCTACCCCTCCTTCCTTGTCCAGGGTCTACCCCTCTTCCTTGTCCGGAGTGTACACTTTCTTCCTTCCCCAGAGTTTACCCCTCCTTCCTTATCCAGGGTGTACCCTCCTTCCTTTGTCCAGGGTGTACGCCGCCTTCCTTGTCCAGGGTCTACCCCTCCTTCCTTGTCCAGGGTGAACCCCTCCTTCCTTGTCCAGGTTGTACCCCGCTTTCTTTATCCAGGGTCTACCCCTCTTTCCTTGTCCAGGGTCTACCCCGCCTTCCTTGTCCAGGGTGTACCGTGCCTTCCTTGTCCAGGGTCTACCCCTCCTTCCTTGTCCAGAGTGTAACCCACCTTCCTTGTCCAGGGTGTACCCCGCCTTCTTTATCCAGGGTCTACCCCTCCTTCCTTGTCCAGGGTCTACCCCTCTTCCTTGTCCGGAGTGTACACTTTCTTCCTTCCCCAGAGTTTACCCCTCCTTCCTTATCCAGGGTGTACCCTCCTTCCTTTGTCCAGGGTGTACACCGCCTTCTTTATCCAGGGTCTACCCCTCCTTCCTTGTCCAGGGTCTACCCCTCTTCCTTGTCCGGAGTGTACACTTTCTTCCTTCCCCAGAGTTTACCCCTCCTTCCTTATCCAGGGTGTACCCTCCTTCCTTTGTCCAGGGTCTTCCCCTCCTTCCTTGTCCAGAGTGTAACCCACCTTCCTTGTCCAGGGTGAACCCCTCCTTCCTTGTCCAGAGTGTACGCCTCCTTCCTTGTCCAGGGTCTACCCAGCCTTCCTTGCCCAGAGTTTACACCTCCTTCCTTGTCCAGAGTGTAACCCACCTTCCTTGTCGAGAGTGTACCCCTCCTTCCTTGTCCAGGGTCTACCCCGCCTTCCTTGTCCAGGGTCTACCCCTCTTTCCTTGTCCAGGGTCCACCCCGCCTTCCTTGTCCAGGGTGTACCGTGCCTTCCTTGTCCAGGGTCTACCCCTCCTTCCTTGTCCAGAGTGTCACCCACCTTCCTTGTCCAGGGTGTACGCCGCCTTCTTTATCCAGGGTCTACCCCTCCTTCCTTGTCCAGGGTCTACCCCTCTTCCTTGTCCAGAGTGTACACTTTCTTCCTTCCCCAGAGTTTACCCCTCCTTCCTTATCCAGGGTGTATCCAGTTTTTGCTTGTAGTCTTTCTACATCTTATATTTCAGATTCCGCTGGACTCTTCTCAGTTCTCAGCTCCCACCTTGTTTCCTCTTCTTCTGGTGCAGTAGGGCCTTCAGCGCAGTGGTGACCCAGTGGGTGTTTGAGTCTGTTTAGAAGACTTGTGTGGTTTACAGGCTGCATTTAGATCCAGTAGGACCAGCACGGGTGGAAAAGTAGCAGAAGTGACAGAGTAGTCACAGTGCATCTGTTTCCTGTGAAGGAGCCAAGAACAGAAGTTCCTTCAAAAGGGGAACACAGAAATGATCCTTTTGGACTTCTTCTTTTGAGTAATGCCAGATGTCCAACTCGGTGTCGCGTAGCTATACCCGCATCTCTGGTCCTAGGTGGAAGAGGCTGGCTTCCGAGGGCGGTCCATATAAGGGGCAGATGTTGATTATATGGTCGGCGGTCTGCTCAGGGTCACCGCACTCGCATGCCGCACTGTCCCCCAAGCCCCACATCTTCATTGATGACCCAAAGCGACCGACCCCAGTCCGTAGACGGTTCAGCGTGGTCCAACGCCAGCGTGGTTGGTCGTCTCCTCCGATGGCGCCATCTCCTGGGTCCCAAATGTAGCGGTGGGCCCGGCCGACTCCCACTCCTGCTTCCAAGCTGCTGCCAACCAATCCTTTTGGACGTTACAGTTCTTGTTTTCAGACACTTTTCCAATGACAGCCGGACAGAAAGCAGCTTCTAGAAATAAAAAGTTAAATAAACCAGTAATTGTTATCCCAAATATATTTCATTGGAACCATCCAGACTGTTATCGACGCAAAGTTGAAAAGCCAGCATGTGTGATGGTATGGGGGTGCATTAGTACTTTCCTGGCCCGCCTGCAGTCCAGACCTGTCTCCCATTGAAAATGTGTGGCACATTATGAAGCCTAAAATAGCACAACGGAGACCCCCGGACTGTTGAACAACTTAAGCTGTACATCAAGCAAGAATGGGAAAGAATTCCACCTGAGAAGCTTAAAAAATGTGTCTCCTCAGTTCCCAAACCTTTACTGAGTGTTGTTAAAAGGAAAGGCCATGTAACACAGTGGTGAACATGCCCTTTCCCAACTACTTTGGCACGTGTTGCAGCCATGAAATTCTAAGTTAATTATTATTTGCAAAAAAAAAATTAAGGTTATGAGTTTGAACATTTCTAGGCGCAGTCAAGGCGTTGAGGGGATCTGGTTTGGTGGCTGCAGGATTAGGTCTCTGTTTTTTGCAGATGATGTGGTCCTGATGGCTTCATCTGGCCAGGATCTTCAGCTCTCGCTGGATCGGTTCGCAGCCGAGTGTGAAGCGACTGGGATGAGAATCAGCACCTCCAAGTCCGAGTCCATGGTTCTTGCCCGGAAAAGGGTGGAGTGCCATCTCCGGGTTGGGGAGGAGATCTTGCCCCACGTGGAGGAGTTCAAGTACCTCGGAGTCTTGTTCACGAGTGAGGGAAGAGTGGATCGTGAGATCGATAGGCGGATCGGTGCGGCGTCTTCAGTAATGCGGACGCTGTATCGATCCGTTGTGGTGAAGAAGGAGCTGAGCCGGAAGGCAAAGCTCTCAATTTAGCGGTCGATCTACGTTCCCATCCTCACCTATGGTCATGAGCTTTGGGTTAATACCGAAAGGACAAGATCACGGGTACAAGCGGCCGAAATGAGTTTCCTCCGCCGGGTGGCGGGGCTCTCCCTTAGAGATAGGGTGAGAAGCTCTGTCATCCGGGAGGAGCTCAAAGTAAAGCCGCTGCTCCTCCACATGGAGAGGAGCCAGATGAGGTGGTTCGGGCATCTGGTCAGGATGCCACTCGAACTCCAAGTACCTGGGAGTCTTGTTCACGAGTGAAGGAAGAGTGGATGGTGAGATCGACAGGCGGATCGGTGCGGCGTCTTCAGTAATGCGGACGCTGTATCGATCCGTTGTGGTGAAGAAGGAGCTGAGCCGGAAGGCAAAGCTCTCAATTTACCGGTCCATCTGCGTTCCCATCCTCACCTATGGTCATGAGCTTTGGGTTATGACCGAAAGGACAAGATCACGGGTACTGAAATGAGTTTCCTCCGCCGGGTGCCGGGTCTTTCCCTTAGAGATAGGGTGAGAAGCTCCGTCATCCGGGAGGAGTTCAAAGTCCTCATGGAGAGGAGCCAGATGAGGTGGTTCGGGCATCTGGTCAGGATGCCACTCGAACGCCTCCCTCGGGGGGTGTTTAGGGCACGTCCGACCGGTAGGAGGCCACGGGGAAGACCCAGGACACGTTGGGAAGACTATGTCTCCCGGCTGGCCTGGGAACGCCTCGGGGTCCCACAGGAAGAGCTGGACGAAGTGGCTGGGGAGAGGGAAGTCTGGGCTTCCCTGCTTAGGCTGCTGCCCCCGCGACCCGACCTCGGATAAGCGGAAGAAGATGGATGGATGGATGGATGGAGTTTGAACATGAAATATGTTGTCTTTGTAGCATATTCAACTGAATATGGCTTGAAAAGGATTTGCAAATCATTGTATTCCGTTTATATTTACATCTAACACCATTTCCCAACTCATATGGAAACGGGGTTTGTAAATATGCGCAGGAAGAAAAATCCCCAACCAAAGCAAATAAACACTTTTTAAGGTAAAATATAAAAAAATATCAAGTTTTTTTGCTTTTTGACCCAAAACGAGACAATAACTATTTGTTTTTTAGTTTTATTTTCTCGTATTTCATGAAATAAATTTCAAATAAACTCATTCTGACACTGGAACTTATTATTATTATTATTATTATTATTATTATTATTATTATTATTATTAAAAGACACAACCTGCGCTGTGGTCTTGTGTTATTTTTATTGTAATAATAATAAATAATTTTTATTATATAAATGCAGATGATAATATTAAATATGTTTTATTATATAAATGCAGACGACAAAAATAAATATATTTTATTATATAAACGCAGATAATTACATTAAATATGTTTTATTATATAAATGCAGATGATGATGATAAATATGTTTAATATATAAATGAAGATAATATTAAATATGTTTTATATAAATACAGATAATATAAAATATGTTTTATGTATATAAATGCAGATAATAATATTAAATATGTTTTATTATATAAATACATATGATAATGGTAAATATGTGTTATATTAGACTTGGACTTCCTTTTATTGTCATTGAAATGTGAACTTTCCAGTACAGATAAGAACGTTACATAAGCTCATGGTAGTGCAGGATAAAAAAGCAATAAGGTGCAGATATAAATAAATAGATTACTGTACAGATAAATATATTGCACTTTTGCATATGCGTCCACATTTATGGATGTATGTTATATTGTCTTTATATTCCAGCCACTTAATCCATTTTTGGGGGGAATTGTCACGTTCAAACACTGAGGACATCTATTAAACAAGACAAAAGGCAAGGAATCAAACAGAGACAGAATTCAATTTGGACTCAATATTGAGGAGAGACATGGCCACTGCACTCTCTGTACAGTCCTGCACCACGCTCTGACCAAGAAGGTTTTCGTCTCCTCTTTTATTAGATATTCAATGTTCACGCACCAACACTTGTCTCATTAGAAATAGGAAGTATGTAAAACAGTCATTGTTTTCGGTCTCATTGAAGTCCAAGAAGAGGATGTCTCGGGCTTGGGCTCTTCCTGGATCCAGCTGGGGCAGGTGTTGGAGGACAATGGATAACCCCTCCCGTCTCCTGACCACAGTTGCTTCAAAAGGGCAGCGGGTCGTAAATAGCGTTGACTTCAAAGAGAGTTCGTTTAACACTTCAAAGAGAGTTCCTCTGGAAGTTGAGCAGATCCTGCCATCTGTCTGTGTTGAAATCACAGTGGAGTTTTACGAGCCTTCTTCCTCTTGTTAGGCCTCGAAAGACAGCCTTCATCTTCTCATCAGGAACATAATGTAATATAATGTTTCTTTTGTGATAACTTACAAACAATTATTCCAACAGGAATTGAGGGGATTATTATGATGCGTTCAAGAGTCTTATGACCTGAGGGAAGAAGCTGTTAAAGAACCTGGAGGTTCTGCTTCGGAGGCTGCGGAACCTCTTTCTAGAGTCCAGCAGTGAAAACAGTCCTTGGTGGGGGTGGGAGGAGTCTTTGCAGATTTTCTGAGCCCTGGTCAGGCAGCGGCTTTTTGCCATCTCCTGGATAGGAGGAAGAGGAGTCCTGATGATCTTTTCCGCCGTCCTCACCACTCTCTGGAGAGACTTGCAGTCTGAGGCATTGCAGGCTCCAGTCCAGACAGAGATGCAGGTGGTCTCTATAGTGCCTCTGTAGAATGTGCTGAGAGAGCTGTGCTCTTTTCGTCCCACGCAAAAAGTGCATGCGCTGCTGAGCTCTTTTTACAAGAGCTCCGGTGTGTAGGAAGCAGGTTATATTGTCAGTTATCTGCACCCCCAGGAACTTGGTGCTGCTTACTATCTCCACTGCTGTGCCGTTGATGTAGAGTGGAGTGTGGCTGGACTGGTGCTTCCTGAAGTCAACCGTGATCTCCTTGGTCTTGTTGACATTCAGGACCAGGTTGTTGGTTCTGCACCAGTCAACCAGATGTTTCACCTCCTCCCTGTAGTCCATGTGGTTGTTGTCACAGATGAGGCCCACTACTGTTGTGTACTTCACAATGTGGTTACTAGTGGACCTGGCGCAGCAGTCATGAGTCATCAACGTGAACAGCAGCGGACTCAGGACGCAGCCCTGGGGGGAGCCGGTGCTCAGGGAGATGGCACTGGAGGTGTTGTTGCCCACTCTCACAGATTGGGGTCTGTCTGTGAGGAAGTCAAGCAGCCAGTTGCAAAGGGGGGTACTGAATCCAAGGGGGGCCAGTTTGCTCACCAAGTGCTGCGGGATGATGGTGTTGAATGCTGAGCTGAAGTCCAGGAACAACATCCGCACGTGTGTGTCCTTTCCTTCCAGATGTTCTAAGCTCAGGTGGAGTGCAGAGGAGATGGCGTCCTCTGTGGAGCGGTTAGGGCAAACTGGTATGGGTCAAATGTGGGGGAAAGTCTGGAGACAATGTATTCCTTTACCAGCCTCTCCAAGCACTTCATTATGATGAGGGTGAGTGCAACGGGGCGGTAATCATTGAGGGAGGAGATTGTGGGTTTTTTAGGCACTGGAATGATTGTGGCCGTCTTAAAACATGATGGTACCACAGCCTGGGTCAGTGAGATGTTGAAGATGTCTGTGAGAACCCCAGCCAGCTGGTCTGCACATCCCTTAAGCACCTTGCCCGGAATGTCATCAGGTCCCGGTGCTTTCCGGGGGTTCACTCTCCTCAGGGTTTTACGGACATCCGCTGTGTCCAGGTTGAGCGGCTGCTCATCAGGGCAAGGGATGGATTTCCTCACCGGAGTGGTGTTAAGACAGGGGGCAGCTTTATAGTCCGTGATGACTTGTATGCCCATTCGTCTAGTGTTTGTGGGGTTCTCGAAGAAGTCCTGCACTTTCTGACTGTGAGCACGCTTTGCAACCCTAATGGCACGGTTCAGGTTAGCTCTGGCTGTTTTTAATGCCCCCATGTCGCCAGACTTGAAAGTCTTGTTCCGAGCCTTCAGCGTTGCACGTACCTCACTGTTCATCCAGGGTTTCTCGTTGGCCCGTGTGGGGATGTTCTTGATCACACTGACATCCTCCATGCACTTCTGAATGTATGCGGACACAGACTCTGCATACTCCTCCACACATGTGTGGTGATTTTCGGTGGCGGCTGCTTTGAACATGTCCCAGTCTGTGGTTTCGAAGCAGTCTTGTAATGCTAACATTGCTCCCTCTGGCCAGGTCCTCACCTGCTTCACTGTAGCTTACTTCCTGATCAGCAGGGGGTTGTATGCAGGAATTAGCATCACAGATAGATGGTCTGAGGAGCTGAGGTGGGGGCGGGGTGCTTAATATTGCTGTACACCATGTCCAGCTTGCTTCCACCCCTGGTTGAAAAAATCACATATTGATGGAAATGGGGGAACACAGTTTTCATGTTAGCTTGATAGAAATGAAATCAGCATTTATATATAAATGCAGATAATAATATTAAATATGTTTTATATATAATGCAGATGATAATGATAAATATGTTTATATATAAAGACAGATAATGTTTCATGTATTCAGGCCAGTCTTGTCTTTAAATAGTAACTTTTGGTTTCGGAATATTAAAATTTTATAATTTTTCCGTCGTTTTTGTCGTTTCATGTTTGTTATTTTCATATTATATTATATTATATTATATTTTATTATATTTCATGTTATATTATCTGGAAATCAAACTGTTTTTAGATCTGATCCAAGACAGAAGAACGCTTCATTCTTTTGTAAAATAATTATTTATTTTCACATTTCTTTTGTGTTTCACAATGTTTATATTGCATAATGTGTGTTTATATTGCAAAATGTTTGTTTATATTGCAGAATGTGTGTTTATATTGCATAATGTGTGTTTATATTGCAGAATGTGTGTTTATATTGCAGAATGTTTGTTTGTATTGCAGAATGTTTATATTGCAGAAAGTGTGTTTATATTGCATAATGTGTTTTTATATTGCAGAATGTTTGTTTATATTTCGGAATGTGTATTTATATTGCATAATGTGTGTTTATATTGCATAATGTGTGTTTATATTGCAGAATGTGTGTTTATATTGCAGAATGTGTGTTTATATTGCAGAATGTTTGTTTATATTGCAGAATGTTTATATTGCATAATGTGTGTTTATATTGCATAATGTGTGTTTATATTGCATAATGTGTGTTTACATTGCAGAATGTGTGTTTATATTGCATAATGTGTGTTTATATTGCAGAATGTGTGTTTATATTGCAGAATGTTTATATTGCATAATGTGTGTTTATATTGCAGAATGTGTGTTTATATTGCATAATGTGTGTTTATATTGCATAATGTGTGTTTATATTGCAGAATGTGTGTTTACATTGCATAATGTGTGTTTATATTGCAGAATGTGTGTTTATATTGCATAATGTGTGTTTATATTGCAGAATGTGTGTTTATATTGCAGAATGTGTGTTTATATTGCATAATGTGTGTTCATATTGCAGAATGTGTGTTTGTATTGCAGAATGTGTGTTTATATTGCAGAATGTTTATATTGCAGAATGTGTGTTTATATTGCATAATGTGTGTTTATATTGCAGAATGTGTGTTTATATTGCAGAATGTGTGTTTATATTGCAGAATTTGTGTTTATATTGCAGAATGTGTGTTTATATTGCAGAATGTGTGTTTATATTGCATAATGTGTGTTTATATTGCAGGATGTGTGTTTATATTGCATAATGTTTGTTTATATTGCAGAATGTTTATATTGCATAATGTGTGTTTATATTGCATAATGTGTGTTTATATTGCAGAATGTGTGTTTATATTGCAGAATGTGTGTTTATATTGCATAATGTGTGTTTATATTGCAGAATGTGTGTTTATATTGCATAATGTGTGTTTATATTGCAGAATGTGTGTTCATATTGCAGAATGTGTGTTTATATTGCATAATGTGTGTTTATATTGCAGAATGTGTGTTTATATTGCATAATGTGTGTTTATATTGCATAATGTGTGTTTACATTGCATAATGTGTGTTTATATTGCATAATGTGTGTTTATATTGCAGAATGTTTGTTTATATTTCGGAATGTGTATTTATATTGCAGAATGTGTGTTTATATTGCATAATGTGTGTTTATATTGCATGTGTGTTTATATTGCATAATGTGTGTTTATATTGCAGAATGTGTGTTTACATTGCAGAATGAATGTGTGTTTATATTGCATAATGTGTGTTTATATTGCATAATGTGTGTTTATATTGCATAATGTGTGTTTATATTGCATAATGTGTGTTTATATTGCAGAATGTATGTTTATATTGCAGAATGTGTGTTTATATTGCAGAATGTGTGTTTATATTGCATAATGTGTGTTTATATTGTATAATGTGTGTTTATATTGCATGATGTGTGTTTATATTGCAAAATGTTTGTTTATATTTCGGAATGTGTATTTATATTGCATAATGTGTGTTTATATTGCATAATGTGTGTTTATATTGCAGAATGTGTGTTTATATTGCATAATGTGTGTTTATATTGCAGAATGTGTGTTTATATTGCAGAATGTGTGTTTGTATTGCAGAATGTGTGTTTATATTGCAGAATGTGTGTTTATATTGCATAATGTGTGTTTATATTGCAGAATGTGTGTTTATATTGCAGAATGTGTGTTTATATTGCATAATGTGTGTTTATATTGCAGAATGTGTGTTTGTATTGCAGAATGTGTGTTTATATTGCAGAATGTTTATATTGCAGAATGTGTGTTTATATTGCATAATGTGTGTTTACATTGCAGAATGTGTGTTTATATTGCAGAATGTGTGTTTATATTGCATAATGTGTGTTTATATTGCATAATGTGTGTTTATATTGCAGAATGTGTGTTTATATTGCATAATGTGTGTTTATATTGCATAATGTGTGTTTATATTGCAGAATGTGTGTTTATATTGCATAATGTGTGTTTATATTGCATAATGTGTGTTTATATTGCATAATGTTTGTTTATATTGCATAATGTGTGTTTATATTGCATAATGTGTGTTTATATTGCATAATGTGTGTTTATATTGCATAATGTTTGTTTATATTGCATAATGTGTGTTTATATTGCATAATGTGTGTTTATATTGCATAATGTGTGTTTATATTGCATAATGTTTGTTTATATTGCATAATGTGTGTTTATATTGCATAATGTGTGTTTATATTGCATAATGTGTGTTTATATTGCATAATGTTTGTTTATATTGCATAATGTGTGTTTATATTGCATAATGTGTGTTTATATTGCATAATGTGTGTTTATATTGCATAATGTGTGTTTATATTGCAGAATGTTTGTTTATATTGCATAATGTGTGTTTATATTGCATAATGTGTGTTTATATTGCATAATGTGTGTTTATATTGCATAATGTGTGTTTATATTGCATGATTTGATGAATGTAACATTATTAATGAGCAGTAAACAGACGAGAAGCTGGTCTTCATTGTTTCTGTCTACTTCCGGTGTGCACATAAAGTTGTGGTGTTTGAATGAAGGATTGTACCAACATGGCGGCGGCGGGGGAGTCCACGGCTGCAATAGTTGATTTATGCGCTATAAAACTCCTGTTTCACGGTAAAAAAAACAAAACAAAAAACAAAATATAACAACAATCCGTCTTTAATGTGTAAGAAGACTTAAAAAGACTGGACAATATTTTTCTTGATGTGTTTTAGTGAGAGTGACATGAATGTGAAGAGAGCGCGATGGTTTGATCCTGCTTGGCTGCTGAAGAAAGAAAGAAAGATGTTTGCTGAGTCAGCCGCGGAAGAAATCACTCACTAACTAACTACACCTCCTCTACTACTACACCCTAACTAACTAACTACACCTCTACTAACTACACCTTTAGAAGACCTTGTGTGCGGACTAACTCCACCTTTGTAGCAAAGAGCGTCTCAGAAGTCTGAAATCTTCTCTTTGTGTGAAGATGTCTGCCCTGCTCTTCATCCTCCTCTTCATCACCTGCCAGCATGCCTCGTCTGCTGCATCACGTGAGTCATAACATCAACATTTATACTCTACATCATCATCAAACATGTCTGCTGCATCACGTGAGTCACAACATCAACATTTATACTCAACATCATCATTTATACTCAAACATGTCTGCTGCATCACGTGAGTTCACAACATCAACATTTATACTCAACATCATCATCAAACATGTCTGCTGCATCACGTGAGTCACAACATCAACATTTATACTCAACATCATCATCAAACATGTCTGCTGCATCACGTGAGTCACAACATCAACATTTATACTCAACATCATCATCAAACATGTCTGCTGCATCACGTGAGTCATAACATCAACATTTATACTCAACATCATCATCAAACATGTCTGCTGCATCACGTGAGTCATAACATCAACATTTATACTCAACATCATCATTTATACTCAAACATGTCTGCTGCATCACGTGAGTTCACAACATCAACATTTATACTCAACATCATCATCAAACATGTCTGCTGCATCACGTGAGTCACAACATCAACATTTATACTCAACATCATCATCAAACATGTCTGCTGCATCACGTGAGTCATAACATCAACATTTATACTCAACATCATCATCAAACATGTCTGCTGCATCACGTGAGTCATAACATCAACATTTATACTCAACATCAACATGTCTGCTGCATCACGTGAGTCACAACATCAACATTTATACTCAACATCAAACATGTCTGCTGCATCACGTGAGTCACAACATCAACATTTATACTCAACATCATCATCAAACATGTCTGCTGCATCACATGAGTCACAACATCAACATTTATACTCAAACATGTCTGCTGCATCACGTGAGTCATAACATCAACATTTATACTCAACATCAACATCAAACATGTCTGCTGCATCACCTGAGTCATAACATCAACATTTATACACAACATCAAACATGTCTGCTGCATCACGTGAGTCATAACATCAACATTTATACTCAACATCATCATCAAACATGTCTGCTGCATCATGTGAGTCATAACATCAACATTTATACTCAAACATCAACATCAAACATGTCTGCTGCATCACGTGAGTCATAACATCAACATTTATACTCAACATCATCATCAAACATGTCTGCTGCATCACGTGAGTCATAACATCAACATTTATACTCAAACATCAACATCAAACATGTCTGCTGCATCACGTGAGGCACAACATCAACATTTATACTCAAACATGTCTGCTGCATCACGTGAGTCATAACATCAACATTTATACTCAACATCAACATCAAACATGTCTGCTGCATCACCTGAGTCATAACATCAACATTTATACACAACATCAAACATGTCTGCTGCATCACGTGAGTCATAACATCAACATTTATACTCCACATCATCATCAAACATGTCTGCTGCATCATGTGAGTCATAACATCAACATTTATACTCAAACATCAACATCAAACATGTCTGCTGCATCACGTGAGTCATAACATCAACATTTATACTCAACATCATCATCAAACATGTCTGCTGCATCATGTGAGTCATAACATCAACATTTATACTCAAACATCAACATCAAACATGTCTGCTGCATCACGTGAGTCATAACATCATCAACATCTTTATACTGAAACATCAACATCTTTATTATACTCAAACATCAACATCTTTATTATACTCAAACATCAACATCGTTATACTCAAACATCAACATCTTTATACTCAAACATCAACATCTTTATTATACTCAAACATCATCATCTTTATACTCAAACATCAACATCTTTGTACTCAAACATCAACATTAAACTACATCATCAATATCTTTATACTCAAACATCAACATCATCATCAAACATGTCTGCTGCATCACGTGAGTCATTAACATTAAACATCAACATCAAACAACATCAACATCTTTGTACTCAAACATCAACGTCTTTATACTCAAACATCAACATCTTTATACTCAAACATCAACATTTTTGTACTCAAACATCAACATCTTTATACTTAAACATCAACTTTTTTGTATCAAACAACATCTTTGTATCATGTATAGTCACGAATAAGCACGTATAATCACATATAATCACGTATAACCACATAATCACGTATAATAGTCACGAATAATCATGTATAATCATGTATAGTCATGCATAATCACGTATAATCATACATAACCACATAAATTCATGCATAGACATGAATAATCAAGCATAATCACGTATAGTCATGAATAATCATGCATAATCACATATAATCATGTATAGTCATGAATAATTATGCATAATCACGTATAATGATGCACAACCATGTATAATCATGCATAGTCACGAATAATCACGTATAATAATGTATAGACATGAATAATCATGCATAATCATGCATAATCACGTATAGTTACGAATAATAATGAATAATCATGCATAATCACGTATAATCATGAATAATCATGCATAATCACGTATTGAGTACCTTGAAGGTAGAAAAGCGCTATACAAGTACAACCCATTTATCATTTATTTATAATCATGTATAGTCACTTATAATCATGAATAATCACATATAATCATGTATGGTCACGCATAATCATGTATAATTACGTATAATCATGTATAATGTGTCATCATGTATAATCACGCATAATCATGTATAATCACGTATAATCATGAATAATCATGTATGGTCACGCATAATCATGTATAATTACGTATAACCATGTATAATGTGTAATCATGTATAATCACGCATAATCATGTATAATCACGTATAATCATGTATAATCGCGTATAATCATGAATAATCATGTATGGTCACGCATAATCATGTATAATTACGTATAATATGTATAATATGTAATCATGTATAATCACGCATAATCATGTATAATCACGCATAATCATGTATAATCATGTATAATCATGAATAATCATGTATAATCACGCATAATCATGTATAATCACGCATAATCATGTATAATCATATATAATCATGTATAATCACTTATAATCACGAATAATCATGTATAATCACACATAATGTATAATCACGCATAATCATGTATAATCACGCATAATAATGCACAACCACGTATAATCACATATAATAATGTATAGTCATGAATAATCATGCATAATCACGTATAGTTACGAATAATCATGTATAATCACGTATAATCATGAATAATCATGCATAATCACGTATAATCATGTATGGTCACGCATAATCATGTATAATTACGTATAATCATGTATAATGTGTAATCATGTATAATCACGCATAATCATGTATAATCATATACAATCATGTATAATCACGCATAATCATGTATAATCACGTATAATCATGTATAATCACATATAATCATGAATAATCATGTATAATCACATATAATCATGAATAATCATGTATAATCACGCGTAATCATGTATAATCATATATAATCATGTATAATCACGCATAATCATGTATAATCACGCATAATCATGAATAATCATGTATAATCACGCATAATCGCGTCAATAACACAGTATCTAATGAGCTGCTGATTAAAACTAGCAGTCATGCTAACTAAACATTTGATTGAAGGACAGACACACTATGATGACATCACACTATTGTCAGTTATTGATCTATTATTGATAGTTATTTTCAACACACATGTTTGGATGACATCCAATAAATGATCAGATCATACTAGTTAGCACTTTATTAACATTTATTCACATTTTAAATGATTAAATCATACTAGTTGGCACTTTATTAACATTTATCTACATTTTAATAGGTTAAATTATACTGGTTAGCATTTTATTAACGTTTTTAAATGATTAGATCATACTAGTTAGCACTTTATTAACATTTATTTACATTACAGGGGTCGCCCAGGAGGGGTCCCCACATCTGCGGTCCTCTCCAAGGTTTCTCATTGTCATCCCATTGGGTTGAGTTTTTCCTTGCCCTGATGTGGGATCTGAGCCCAGGATGTGGTTGTGGTTTGCGCAGCCCTTTGAGACACTTGTGATTTAGGGCTATATAAGTAAACATTGATGAATATGTAATATGTTGTGTACATGAATAGATGACAAACACACCTTGTTGTTGTTGTTGTTGTCAGGGCGCTGTGAGGACCGCCTGGCCACGCCCCTTCCCTACAGCTCCTTCAGCAGCTCCTCAGTGTTAGCACCAGACCACGGCGCTGGTTACGCCAAACTCAACCGGAACCAAGGTGAGGTATTTATTACTTTGACATCTTAGTCCACTCACTACTAGACACAACAGCTAGTCTTCTATTGTAGTCAGTTACATGCTCGGCTCTAGGCTACTAGGAACTAGACCTTGGGTGATTGGAGTCTTGAGCATGGTTGATGAGTTAGCGCCATCTCATGGATATCAAATTGTCAAAGCAGGCGCTGGAGGCTGGTCGCCCTCGGACACGGACCCTTACCTGTGGCTACAGGTGGACCTGGGCGCCAGGAAGCAGATCGTTGCCATAGCGACGCAGGGTCGATACGGCAGCTCGGACTGGACCGGCGGATATCAGCTGGTGTACAGCGACACCCAGAAGAACTGGAGGCCTTACCTGCAGGACGGAAACATCTGGGTGAGAAAGAACTATTAGAGTAAGAGTGAAAAAGGGAACATGTCCACACAGCAAACATCGCACACATGTGGCTCAACACGAAGGTGTAACATTGTCGCCCTCTGCTGGTCAAATCCAGCACATCACATCACAAAGTCAGAAATGTCAATAGTTTGTTGTCTAGTCGCTGGTAAAAGTCCAGTTTATTTAGATTATTTCAGGGTAGATAGCGCCATCTTCTTCTACTCACGCCCTGCTGCTTCATCCTGACACATATACTTGACTGTTGCCCCCTGTGGCTGGTGGAAGTACTGCATACATGATCCACCCTGTCTGGAACACTTTCAACAAGACCATGGAAAGCCTTGGCGGGACTAGACTAGATGTGACCAGTCTAAGTCTAAGACTCGATGTGACCAATCTAAGTCTAAGACTCGATGTGACCAATCTAAGTCTAAGACTAGATGTAACAATCTAAGTCCAAGACTAAACGTGACCAATCTAAGTCTAAGACTAGATGTGACCAATCTCAGTCTAAGACTAGATGTGACCATCCATCCATCCATCCATTTTCTTCCGCTTATCCGAGGTCGGGTCACGAAGGCAGCAGCCTGAGCATGGAAGCCCAGACTTTCCTCTCCCCAGCCCCTTCGTCCGGGTCCTCCCGGGGGATCCCGAGGCGTTCCCAGGCCAGCCGGGAGACATAGTCTTCCCAACGTGTCCTGGGTCTTCCCCGTGCCCTCGTGCCGGTCGGACGTGCCCTAAACACCTCCCTAGGGAGGCGTTCAGGTGGCATCCTGACCAGATGCCCGAACCACCTCACCTGGCTCCTCTCCATGTGGAGGAGCAGCGGCTTTACTTTGAGCTCCCCCCGGATGACAGAGCTTCTCACCCTATCTCTAAGGGAGAGCCCCGCCACTCGGCGGAGGAAACTCATTTGGGCCGCTTGTACCCGTGATCTTGTCCTTTCAGTCATAACCCAAAGCTCATGACCATAGGTGAGGATGGGAACGTAGATCGACCGGTAAATTGAGAGCTTTGCCTTCCGGCTCAGCTCCTTCTTTACCACAACGGATCGATACAGCGTCCGCATTACTGAAGACGCCGCACCGATCCGCCTGTCCATCTCACCATCCACTCTTCCCTCACTCGTGAACAAGACTCCCAGGTACTTGAACTCCTCCACTTGGGGAAAGATCTCCTCCCCAACCTGGAGATGGCACTCCACCCTTTCCCGAGCGAGAACCATGGACTCGGACTTGGAGGTGCTGATTCTCATGCCAGTCGCTTCACACTTGGCTGAGAACCGATCCAGTGAGAGCTGAAGATCCTGGCCAGTTGAAGCCATCAGGACCACATCATCTGCAAAAAGCAGAGACCTAATCCTGCAGCCACCAAACCAGATCCCCTCAACGCCTTGACTGTGCCTAGAAATTCTGTCCATAAAAGTTCAGAACAGAATGGGTGACAAAGGGCAGCCTTGGCGGAGTCCAACCCTCACTGGAAACGGGTCCGACTTACTGCCGGCAATGCGGACCCAGCTCTGACACTGATCATACAGGGAGCGGACAATCAGACAGTCCGATACCCCATACTCTATGAGCACTCCTCACAGGACTTCCCGGGGGACACGGTCAAATGCTTTCTCCAAGTCCACAGAGCACATGTAGACTGGTTGGGCAAACTCCCATGCACCCTCAAGGACCCTGCCGAGAGTATAGAGCTGGTCCACAGTTCCATGACCAGGACGAAAACCACACTGTTCCTCCTGAATCCGAGGTTCGACTATCCGGCGTAGCCTCCTCTCCAGTACACCTGAATAGACCTTACCAGGAAGGCTGAGGAATGTGATCCCATGATAGTTGGAACACACCCTCCGGTTCCCCTTCTTAAAGAGAGAAACAACCACCCCGGTCTGCCAATCCAGAGGTACCGCCCCCGATGTCCACACGATGTTGCAGAGTCTTGTCAACCAAGACAGCCCCACAGCATCCAGAGCCTTAAGGAACTCCGGACGGGTCTCATCCATCCCCAGGGCCTTGCCACCGAGGAGCTTTTTAACTACCTCAGCAACCTCAGCCCCAGAAATAGGAGAGTCCACCACAGATGCCCCAAGCACTGCTTCCTCATAAGAAGACGTGTTGGTGGGATTGAGGAGGTCTTCGAAGTATTCCCTCCACTGATCCACAACAGCCGCAGTAGAGATCAGCAGCACACCATCCTCACCATACACGGTGTTGACAGTGCACTGCTTCCCCCCCTGAGGCGGCGGATGGTGGTCCAGAATTGCTTCGAAGCCGTCCGGAAATCGTTTTCCATGGCTTCCCCAAACTCCTCCCATGTCCGAGTTTTTGCCTTCACGACCGCTGAAGCCGCACACCGCTGCCTGTCGGTACCTGTCCGCTGCCTTTGGAGTCAGGGTTAGGGTTAACCCTAACCCCATGAGCCAAAAGGACCCGATTGGACTCTTTCTTCAGCTTGACGGCATCCCTCACCGCTGGTGTCCGCGGGTTCTAGGGTTACCGCCACGACAGGCACCAACCACCTTGCGGCCACAGCTCCAATCAGCCGCCTCGACAATAGAGGCACGGAACATGGTCCACTCGGACTCAATGTCCAGCACCTCCCTCGTGACATGTTCAAAGTTCTTCTGGAGGTGGGAATTGAAACTCTCTCTGACAGGAGACTCAGCTAGGCGTTCCCAGCAGACCCTCACAATGCGTTTGGGCCTGCCAGGTCTGTCCGGCATCCTCCCCCACCATTGGAGCAAGCTCACCACCAGGTGGTGATCGGTAGAAAGCTCTGCCCATGTCCAAAACATGAGGCCGCAAATCCGATGACACAACTACAAAGTCAATCATGCAACTGCGGCCAAGGGTGTCCTGGTTCCAAGTGCACATATGGACACCCTTATGTTTGAATATTGAGTTTGTTATGGACAATCCGTGACGAGCACAAAAGTCCAATAACAAAGCACCACTCGGGTTCAGATCCGGGCGGCCATTCTTCCCAATCACGCCTCTCCAGGTTGCACTGTCGTTGCCAACATGAGCATTGAAGTCTCCCAGCAGAACGAGGGAATCACCCGAGGGAGCACTCTCCAGTACTCCTTCAAGAGAATCCAAAAAGAGTGGGTACTCTGAGATGCTGTTTGGTGCATAAGCACAAACAACAGTCAGGACCCGTCCCCCAACCCGAAGGCGAAGGGAAGCTACCCTCTCGTCTACTGGGTTAAAGTCCAACGTGCAGGCTCTGAGCCGGGGGCCAACAAGAATTGCTACCCCAGCCCGTCGCCTCTCATTGCTTGCAACGCCAGAGTGGAAGAAAGTCCAGCCCCTCTCGAGAGAACAGGCTCCAGAGCCCTTGCTGTGCGTCGAAGTGAGTCCAACTATATCTAGCTTATGTAGCCGAGGATCGGACCGCCAAGTGCCCTGCCTTCGGCCTCCGCCCAGCTCACATTGCACCCGACCTCTATGACCCTTCCCATGAGTGGTGAGCCCATTGGAGGGGGGACCCATGTTTTGCCTCTTCGGGCTGAGCCCGGCCGGGCCCCATGGGGACAGGCCCGGCCACCAGGCGCTCGCCATCATGCCCCACCTCTTGGCCTGGCTCCAGAGGGGATCCCCGGTGACCCGCGTCCGGGCGAGGGAAATCTAGGTCCTCGATTTGTACTTTTTATAAAGGTGTTTGAGCTGCTGTTTGTCTGAACCCTCACCTAGGATCTGTTTGTCTTGGGAGACCCTACCAGGGGGCATAGAAGCCCCCGGACAACATAGCTCCTAGGATCATTGGGACACGCAAACTCCTCTACCACGATAAGGTGGCAGCTCAGAAAGGATTGGAGATGTGACCAATCTAAGTCAAATACTAGATGTGACCAATCTAAGTCTAAGACTAGATGTGACCAATCTAAGTCCAAGACTAGATGTGACCAATCTAAGTCAAATACTAGATGTGACCAATCTAAGTCTAAGACTAGATGTGACCAATCTAAGTCTAAGACTAGATGTGACCAATCTAAGTCTAAGACTAGATGTGACCAATCTAAGTCTAAGACTAGATGTGACCAATCTAAGTCAAAGACTAGATGTGACCAATCTAAGTCTAAGACTAGATGTGACCAATCTAAGTCTAAGACTAGATGTGACCAATCTAAGTCTAAGACTAGATGTGACCAATCTAAGTCCAAGACTAGATGTGACCAATCTAAGTCAAATACTAGATGTGACCAATCTAAGTCTAAGACTAGATGTGACCAATCTAAGTCTAAGACTAGATGTGACCAATCTAAGTCTAAGACTAGATGTGACCAATCTAAGTCAAAGACTAGATGTGACCAATCTAAGTCTAAGACTAGATGTGACCAATCTAAGTCTAAGACTAGATGTGACCAATCTAAGTCTAAGACTAGATGTGACCAATCTAAGTCTAAGACTAGATGTGACCAATCTAAGTCTAAGACTAGATGTGAGCAATCTAAGTCTAAGACTAGATGTGACCAATCTAAGTCCAAGACTAGATGTGACCAATCTAAGTCTAAGACTAGATGTGACCAATCTAAGTCTAAGACTAGATGTGACCAATCTAAGTCTAAGACTAGATGTAACAATCTAAGTCTAAGACTAGATCTGACCAATCTAAGTCTAAGACTAGATGTGACCAATCTAAGTCTAAGACTAGATCTGACCAATCTAAGGCAGTAGTACTAGTGTAGTATTACAGTAGTAGTTGCAGTAAGTACTCAGTATTACAGTAGTACTAGTGTAGTATTACAGTAGTAGTTGCAGTAAGTACTCAGTATTACAGTAGTACTAGTGTAGTATTACAGTAGTATGTGTTGTTGCAGATGTTTGAGGGCAACATGAACAGTGAGGATGTAGTACTCGTGTAGTATTACAGTAGAACTAGTGTAGTATTACAGTAGTACTAGTGTAGTACTCGTGTAGTATTACAGTAGTATGTGTTGTTGCAGATGTTTGAGGGTAACGTGAACAGTGAGGATGTAGTACTAGTGTAGTATTACAGTAGTATGTGTTGTTGCAGATGTTTGAGGGCAACGTGAACAGTGAGGATGTAGTACTAGTGTAGTATTACAGTAGTACTAGTGTAGTATTACAGTAGTATGTGTTGTTGCAGATGTTTGAGGGCAACGTGAACAGTGAGGATGTAGTACTAGTGTAGTATTACAGTAGTACTAGTGTAGTATTACAGTAGTATGTGTTGTTGCAGATGTTTGAGGGTAACGTGAACAGTGAGGATGTAGTACTAGTGTAGTATTACAGTAGTACTAGTGTAGTATTACAGTAGTATGTGTTGTTGCAGATGTTTGAGGGTAACGTGAACAGTGAGGATGTAGTACTAGTGTAGTATTACAGTAGTACTAGTGTAGTATTACAGTAGTATGTGTTGTTGCAGATGTTTGAGGGTAACGTGAACAGTGAGGATGTAGTACTAGTGTAGTATTACAGTAGTACTAGTGTAGTATTACAGTAGTATGTGTTGTTGCAGATGTTTGAGGGCAACGTGAACAGTGAGGATGTAGTACTAGTGTAGTATTACAGTAGTACTAGTGTAGTATTACAGTAGTATGTGTTGTTGCAGATGTTTGAGGGTAACGTGAACAGTGAGGATGTAGTACTAGTGTAGTATTACAGTAGTACTAGTGTAGTATTACAGTAGTATGTGTTGTTGCAGATGTTTGAGGGCAACGTGAACAGTGAGGATGTAGTACTAGTGTAGTATTACAGTAGTACTCGTGTAGTATTACAGTAGTATGTGTTGTTGCAGATGTTTGAGGGCAACGTGAACAGTGAGGATGTAGTACTAGTGTAGTATTACAGTAGTACTAGTGTAGTATTACAGTAGTATGTGTTGTTGCAGATGTTTGAGGGTAACGTGAACAGTGAGGATGTAGTACTAGTGTAGTATTACAGTAGTACTAGTGTAGTATTACAGTAGTATGTGTTGTTGCAGATGTTTGAGGGCAACGTGAACAGTGAGGATGTAGTTCGCCATCAGCTGCAACACAACATCCTGGCTCGCTACGTCCGCTTAGTCCCCCGTCACAAGAGTCAGTCAGGACGTGTGGCTCTACGTCTGGAACTGTACGGCTGTTCCTACTGTAAGTCACTTCCTCTTCCTACTATAAGTCACTTCCTCTTCCTACTGTAGGTCTCTTCCTGTTTCTACTAAGTCTCTTCCTCTTCCTACTAAGTCTCTTCCTGTTCCTACTGTAAGTCACTTCCTCTTCCTACTATAAGTCACTTCCTCTTCCTACTGTAAGTCTCTTCCTGTTTCTACTAAGTCTCTTCCTGTTCCTACTAAGTCTCTTCCTGTTCCTACTGTAAGTCACTTCCTCTTCCTACTATAAGTCACTTCCTCTTCCTACTGTAAGTCTCTTCCTGTTTCTACTAAGTCTCTTCCTCTTCCTACTAAGTCTCTTCCTGTTCCTACTGTAAGTCACTTCCTCTTCCTACTATAAGTCACTTCCTCTTCCTACTGTAAGTCTCTTCCTGTTTCTACTAAGTCTCTTCCTGTTCCTACTAAGTCTCTCTTCCTCCTTCACTTCCTGTTCCTACTGTAAGTCACTTCCTCTTCCTACTGTAAGTCACTTCCTCTTCCTACTGTAGGTCTCTTCCTGTTTCTACTAAGTCTCTTCCTGTTCCTACTAAGTCTCTCTTCCTCCTTCACTTCCTGTTCCTACTGTAAGTCTCTTCCTCTTCCTACTGTAAGTCACTTCCTCTTCCTACTGTAAGTCTCTTCCTGTTTCTACTAAGTCTCTTCCTGTTCCTACTAAGTCTCTCTTCCTCCTTCACTTCCTGTTCCTACTGTAAGTCTCTTCCTCTTCCTACTGTAAGTCACTTCCTCTTCCTACTGTAAGTCTCTTCCTGTTCCTACTAAGTCTCTTCCTGTTCCTACTAAGTCTCTCTTCCTCCTTCACTTCCTGTTCCTACTGTAAGTCACTTCCTCTTCCTACTATAAGTCACTTCCTCTTCCTACTGTAAGTCTCTTCCTGTTTCTACTAAGTCTCTTCCTGTTCCTACTAAGTCTCTCTTCCTCCTTCACTTCCTGTTCCTACTGTAAGTCACTTCCTCTTCCTACTGTAAGTCACTTCCTCTTCCTACTGTAGGTCTCTTCCTGTTTCTACTAAGTCTCTTCCTGTTCCTACTAAGTCTCTCTTCCTCCTTCACTTCCTGTTCCTACTGTAAGTCTCTTCCTCTTCCTACTGTAAGTCACTTCCTCTTCCTACTGTAAGTCTCTTCCTGTTTCTACTAAGTCTCTTCCTGTTCCTACTAAGTCTCTCTTCCTCCTTCACTTCCTGTTCCTACTGTAAGTCTCTTCCTCTTCCTACTGTAAGTCACTTCCTCTTCCTACTGTAAGTCTCTTCCTGTTCCTACTAAGTCTCTTCCTGTTCCTACTAAGTCTCTCTTCCTCCTTCACTTCCTGTTCCTACTGTAAGTCTCTTCCTCTTCCTACTGTAAGTCACTTCCTCTTCCTACTGTAAGTTTCTTCCTGTTCCTACGAAGTATTTTCCTGTTCCTACTAAGTCTCTCTTCCTCCTTCACTTCCTGTTCCTACTGTAAGTCTCTTCGTCTTCCTGTTCCTACTGTAAGTCACTTCTTCCTACTATAAGTCACTTCCTGTTCCTGTTCCTACTGTAAGTCACTTCCTGTTCCTGTTCCTACTGTAAGTCTCTCCCTCTTCCTACAATAAGTCACTTCCTCTTTCTACTGTAAGTCTCTTCCTGTTTCTACTAAGTCTCTTCCTGTTCCTACTAAGTCTCTCTTCCTCCTTCACTTCCTGTTCCTACTGTAAGTCACTTCCTCTTCCTACTATAAGTCACTTCCTCTTCCTACTGTAAGTCTCTTCCTGTTCCTACTAAGTCTCTTCCTGTTCCCTACTAAGTCTCTCTTCCTCCTTCACTTCCTGTTCCTACTGTAAGTCTCTTCCTGTTCCTACTGTAAGTCACTTCCTCTTCCTACTGTAAGTCTCTTCCTGTTCCTACTAAGTCTCTTCCTGTTCCTACTAAGTCTCTCTTCCTCCTTCACTTCCTGTTCCTACTGTAAGTCTCTTCCTGTTCCTACTAAGTCTCTTCCTGTTCCTACTAAGTCTCTCTTCCTCCTTCACTTCCTGTTCCTACTGTAAGTCTCTCTTCCTTCTTCACTTCCTGTTCTTAATAAGTCTCTCTTCCTTCTTCACTTCCTGTTCTTAATAAGTCTCTCTTTCTTCTTCACTTCCTGTTCCTACTGTAAGTCTCTTCCTTCTTCACTTCCTGTTCCTACTAAGTCTCTCTTCCTTCTTCACTTCCTGTTCCTACTGTAAGTCTCTTCCTGTTCCTACTGTAAGTCTCTTCCTTCTTCACTTCCTGTTCCTACTGTAAGTCTCTTCCTTGACAAGATTGGCAATAAAAGTTAAAAATGACAAGATTGGCAATACAAGTTAAAAGTCACAAGATTGGCAATAAAAGTAAAAAATCACAAGATTGGCAATAAAAGTAAAAAATCACAAGATTGGCAATAAAAGCAAAAAAATCACAAGATTGGCAATAAAACTTCAAAATCACTAGATTGGCAATAAAAGTAAAAAATCACAAGATTGGCAATAAAAGTAAAAAAATCACAAGATTGGTAATAAAAGCAAAAAATCACAAGATTGGCAATAAACGTAAAAAATCACTACAGTGGCAATACAAGTAAAAAAATCACAAGATTGGCAATAAAAGTAAAAAATCACAAGATTGGCAATAAAAGTTCAAAATCACTAGATTGGCAATAAAAGTAAAAAATCACAAGATTGGCAATAAAAGTAAAAAAATCACAAGATTGGTAATAAAAGCAAAAAATCACAAGATTGGCAAAAATTTAAAAAATCACTACAGTGGCAATACAAGTAAAAAAAATCACAAGATTGGCAATAAAAGTAAAAAATCACAAGATTGGCAATAAAAGTTCAAAATCACTAGATTGGCAATAAAAGTAAAAAATCACAAGATTGGCAATAAAAGTAAAAAATCACAAAATTGGCAATAGAAGCAAAAAATCACAAGATTGGCAATAAAAGTAAAAAAATCACAAGATTGGCAATAAAAGTAAAACATCACTACAGTGGCAATAAAAGTAAAAAATCACTACAGTGGCAATACAAGTAAAAAATCACAAGATTGGCAATAAAAGTAAAAAATCACAAGATTGGCAATAAAAGTAAAAAATCACAAGATTGGCAATAAAAGTAAAAAAATCACTAGATTGGCAATAAAAGTAAAAAATCACAAGATTGGCAATAAAAGTAAAAAATCACTAGATTGGCAATAAAGTGATAAAAGCAAAAAAAAACCAAGATTGGCAATAAAACTAAAACATCACTACAGTGGCAATAAAAGTGAAAAATCTCAAGATTGGCAATAAAAGTAAAAAATCACAAGATTGGCAATAAAAGTAAAAAATCACAAGATTGGCAATAAAAGTAAAAAATCACTACAGTGGCAATACAAGTAAAAAATCACAAGATTGGCAATAAAAGTAAAAAAATCACAAGATTGGCAATAAAAGTTAAAAATCACTAGATTGGCAATAAAAGTAAAAAATCACAAGATTGGCAATAAAAGTAAAAAATAACTAGATTGGCAATAAAGTGATAAAAGTAAAAAAATCACAAGATTGGCAATACACGTAAAAAATCACAAGATTGGCAATAAAAGTAAAAAATCACAAGATTGGCAATAAACGTAAAAAATCACAAGATTGGCAATAAAAGTAAAAAAATAACTAGATTGGCAATAAAGCGATAAAAGCAAAAAAATCACAAGATTGGCAATAAAAGTAAAAAATCACTACAGTGGCAATACAAGTAAAAAAATCACAATATTGGCAATAAAAGTAAAAAATCACTACAGTGGCAAAACAAGTAAAAAAATCACAAGATTGGCAATAAAAGTAAAAAATCACAAGATTGGCAATAAAAGTAAAAAATCACAAGATTGGCAATAAAAGTTCAAAATCACAAGATTGGCAATAAAAGTTCAAAATCACAAGATTGGCAATAAAAGTTCAAAATCACAAGATTGGCAATAAAAGTTGAAAATCACAAGATTGTTGAAAATAGCGTGGGACGATGCAGTTTTGACGTCCAAAAGCCTAAAAGAGGAGTCCATCCCTGGCAGGGTCTGACGTGCTGAGTTTCGACGGCCACGGCGTCATCTCCCACCGCTTCAGAAGCAAGAAGATGAAGCTGGTCAAGGACGTCGTGGCGCTGAAGTTTCGAACCACAGCCGGCGACGGCGTGCTGCTGCACGGCGAAGGACAGCAAGGCGATTACATCTCCTTGGAGCTCCGCAGGGCCAGACTGCAGCTCAGCATCAACCTGGGTAGGTTCCTTCAATCTCTATTCAGCCTTTACACAACAATCAAAAGATTGATCATCAGTAAGTTTGATTGGACAATCCTAATAAGATGACGAGAAAAGCCAAACTGAAATGCTAACAGTTAGCATGCTATTCCGAGTAACAAAATATATGACGTTTAGCTCGCTGTACACCTGCAAAATAAGCAAAACACACTAAAGTTAGCATGCTAACAGTTAGCAAGCGTAAAATACTTATTTCGTTTGACTCGGAGGTGTTCCCTGGTTAATCACAGGGGTTACATTGATGTGTACACCTGGAAAAAACATTCAAAGCTAACATGCTAGTGTCCGCATGCTAATATGCTAACGTTAGCAAGGAGCATTGTGACTTTGGAAGGGTTTGAATCGGTTGAGAACTATTGACATAGTAACAATTTTTTGTAAAGAAAAAGGGTTATGGAAAAGTGGAATACCGTATTTTCCGCACTATAAGGCGCACCTAAAAACCACAATTTTTCTCAAAAGCTGACAGTGCGCCTAATAACCCGGTGCGCTTTATTACGATTCATTTTCATAAAGTTTCGGTCTCGCAACTTCGGTAAACAGCCGCCATCTTTTTTCCCGGTAGAACAGGAAGCGCTTCTTCTTCTACGCAAGCAACCGCCAAGGAAAGCACTCGCCCCCATAGAACAGGAAGCGCTTCACCCGCCCCCATAGAACAGGAAGCGCTTCACCCGCCCCCGGAAGAAGAAGAAAAAACGCGCGGATATCACCGTACGTTTCATTTCCTGTTTACATCTGTAAAGACCACAAAATGGCTCCTACTAAACGATCCGGGTCATAAAAAGACGCAATCTCTCCATCCGCACACGGATTACTACCGTATTTCACAGCAACTGAACCGCACTGTGGAACGGGAGCACGTACGGTGAATATTCGCTCCACAGGGAATGAGAAGTCATCCTTCACTGTGGTTCTAGCTTGCCATGCTAACTTCCACTCATGGTGATATTCAAAAGGAAGACCTTGCCAAAAGAGACCTTTCCAGCCGGCGTCATCATAAAAGCTAACTCGAAGGGATGGATGGATGAAGAAAAGATGAGCGAGTGGTTAAGGGAAGTTTACGCGAAGCGGCCGGGTGGCTTTTTTCACGCTGCTCCGTCCATGTTGATATATGACTCTATGCGCGCCCACATCACAGATGGTGTCAAAAAACAAGTGAAGCACACAAATACAACACTCGCCGTCATTCCGGGTGGATTAACCAAAGAACTCCAACCGCTGGATATTGGTGTCAACAGGGCATTCAAATCACGACTGCGAACTGCGTGGGAAAAATGGATGACCGAAGGCGAACACACCTTCACTAAGACGGGCAGACAACGCCGGACAACATACGCCAACATCTGCCAGTGGATTGTAAATGCCTGGGCAGATATTTCGGTCACAACTGTGGTCCGAGCTTTCCGGAAGGCAGGATTCACAGAACTGCTGCACAACAACAGCGACACTGAATCCGATGATTTCGAAGAGACGGAGCCCGCCATTTTGGAAGCCACGCTAGCGCAACTTTTCAATTCGGACACCGAAGACGAAGAATTCGAAGGATTTACCGGTACGAATGAAGAATAACTTCAGAAAGTGAGCGCTATGTTTATTTTGTGTGTTGTGTGTTGTGACATTAACGTTCGAGCAACATTACCGGTATGTTGCTATTGCTCTACACCATTTTGAATTTTACTATGTTTGTGATTGCACATTTGTACATTTTGGGACAGAGTTGTTAGAACGCTGGTTTTCAATATATTATTAAAGTTTGACTGAACTATCTGACTGTTTTTTTGACATTCACTTTAGCGCAGCGTTTTTTTGACATTCACTTTAGCGCAGCGTAGGCGCGGCTTTTAGTCCGGGGCGGCTTATTGGTGGACAAAATTATGAAATATGTAATTCATAGAAGGTGCGGCTAATAATCCGGTGCGCCTTATAGTGCGGAAAATACGGTATCCTAAAAAAATTTGGGGGACGTAAAAAAGTTAGCATGCTAACAGTTAGCAAGCGTGAAATAACCAAAATATTTGACTCGGACGTGCTCCCTGGTTAATTACAGGGGTTACATGTATGTATACACCTGGAAATAATTAGCTAAAAAGCTAACAGGCAAATATCAGGATGTTAGCATGCTAACGTTAGCGTGCTAAGAATTATCAAGGAGCATTGTGACTTTGGAAGGGTTTGAATCGGTTGAGAACTATTGACATAGTAACAATGTTTTGTAGAGAAAAAGGGTTATGGGAAAGTGGAATATCCTAAAAAATTTTGGGGGACGTAAAAAAGTTAGCATGCTAACAGTTAGCAAGCGTAAAATAACCAAAATATTTGACTCTGAGGTGTTCCCTGGTTAATTACAGGGGTTACATGTATGTATTACACCTGGAAATAATTAGCTAAAAAGCTAACAGGCAAATATCAGGATGTTAGCATGCTAACGTTAGCATGCTAAGAATTGACTAACATTATCAAGGAGCATTGTGACTTTGGAGCGGTTTGAATCGGTTGAGAACTGTTGGGATAGTAACAATTTTTTGTAGCGAAAAAGGGTTATGGAAAAGTGGAATATCCTGAATTTTTTTGGAGACGTAAACAAGTTAGCATGCTAACAGTTAGCAAGCGTGAAATAACAAAAATATTTGACTCAAAGGTGTTCCCTGGTTAATCACGAGGTTACATGTATGTATGCACCTGGAAATAATAAGCTAAAAAGCTATCAGGCAAATATCAGGATGTTAGCATGCTAACGTTAGCATGCTAAGAATTGACTAACATTATCAAGGAGCATTGTGACTTTGGAAGGGTTTGAATCGGTTGAGAACTTTTGACATGTAACAATGTTTTGTAGAGAAAAAGGGTTATGGAAAAGTGGAATATCGGGAAATTTTTGGGGGACGTAAAAAAGTTAGCATGCTAACAGTTAGCAAGCGTGAAATAACCAAAATATTTGACTCTGAGGTGTTCCCTGGTTAATTACAGGGGTTACATGTATGTATACACCTATAAAAAAACATAGTTAAAAAGCTAACATGCTAGTATCTACATGCTAACGTTAGCATGTTAAAAATTGACTAACATCAAGGAGCATTGTGACTTTGGAGCGGTTTGAATCGGTTGAGAAATATTGACATAGTAACAATTTTTATCAGAGAAAAAGGGTTATGGAAAAGTGGAATATCCGGAAATTTTGGGGGGACGTAAAAAAGTTAGCATGCTAACAGTTAGCAAGCGTGAAATAACAAAAATATTTGACTCGGAGGTGTTCCCTGGTTAATCACGGGGTTACATGTATGTATACACCTGGAAATAATAAGCTAAAAAGCTAACAGGCAAATATCAGGATGCTAGCATGCTAACGTTAGCATGCTAAGAATTGACTAACATTATCAAGGAGCATTGTGACTTTGGAAGGGTTTGAATCGGTTGAGAACTGTTGACATAGTAACAATGTTTTGGAGAGAAAAAGGGTTATGGAAAAGTGGAATATCTGGACATTTTTGGGGGACGTAAAAAAGTTAGCATGCTAACAGTTAGCAAATCAAATCAAATCAAATCAACAAGCGTGAAATAACAAAAATATTTGACTTTGAGGTGTTCTCTGGTTAATTACAGGGGTTACATGTATGTATACACCTATAAAAAAACATAGTTAAAAAGCTAACATGCTAGTATCTACATGCTAACATTAGCATGTTAAAAATTAACTAACATTATCAAGGAGCATTGTGACTTTGGAAGGGTTTGAATCGGTTGTGAACTGTTGGGATAGTAACAATTTTTTGTAGCGAAAAAGGGTTATGGAAAAGTGGAATATCCTGAATTTTTTTTGGAGACGTAAAAAAGTTAGCATGCTAACAGTTAGCAAGCGTGAAATAACAAAAATATTTGACTCGGAGGTGTTCCCTGGTTAATCACGGGGTTACATGTATGTATACACCTGGAAATAATAAGCTAAAAAGCTAACAGGCAAATATCAGGATGTTAGCATGCTAACGTTAGCATGCTAAGAATTGACTAACATTATCAAGGAGCATTGTGACTTTGGAAGGGTTTGAATCGGTTGACAACTGTTGACATAGTAACAATGTTTTGGAGAGAAAAAGGGTTATGGAAAAGTGGAATATCTGGAAATTTTTGGGGGACGTAAAAAAGTTAGCATGCTAACAGTTAGCAAGCGTGAAATAACCAAAATATTTGACTCTGAGGTGTTCCCTGGTTAATTACAGGGGTTACATGTATGTATACACCTATAAAAAAACATAGTTAAAAAGCT
>NC_084580.2:26385000-26392500 GCF_033978685.3 Nerophis lumbriciformis
TGGTGGAGTGAGTAAGAATGAATGTGAGGGGCCAAACCATTAGGGGCCACGTGGTGGTTGTGTCTGGCCTCAGAGTAAATCCATAGAATCCACAATTATCACATCAAATGTGAAGGACAAACTGTATCGATGTTTTTCGACTGTAACACTGACTGTTGTTGTTGTTGTTGTTGTTGTTGTCACAGTTTATTCATGTCAAATAGAAATAACAATATTACGGGTTCTTTACCATGCAAACTGTGTACACGTGATGTTTTATATTATTATTTTGTTTTATATATATTTCATTTTCATTATTATTTTATATCGTATGTTATTTATTTATTTTATATGATTTTATTTATTATAATTTTCTATCTGTGGCCCTGCGATGAGGCGGCGACTTGTCCAGGGTGTACACCGCCTTCCGCTTGAATGCAGCTGAGATAGCACCCCCCGCGACCCTGAAAGGGACAAGCGGTAGAAAATGGATGGATAGATTATATATTATTTTAATTGTATTGTAAAATGCTATTTTATATTATTCATATTTTATATTATATATATTTTTTATGTTAATTATTATTTTATATTATGTTATTTATTTATTTTATATTATATATATATATATATATATATATATATATATATATATATATATATATATATATATATATATGTGTGTGTGTGGGAAAAAAATCACAAGACTATTTCATCTCTACAGGCCTGTTTCATGAGGGGGGGTTGATTGAGGGAACCCCCCCTCATGAAACAGGCCTGTAGAGATGAAATAGTCTTGTGATTTTTTTCCCACACACATATATTGCGCTCTACTACGGTATCGAGCACTATTTTTTAAATAACCTTATTAAGACATATATATATATATATATATATATATATATATATATATATATATGTCATGAGGGGTTCCCTCAATCATCAGGAGAAATCTCCTGATGATTGAGGGAACCCCTCATGAAACAGGCCTGTAGAGATGAAGTAGTCTTGTGATTTTTTTCCCCACACATACATATATATATATATATATATATATATATATATATTTTTTTTTTTTTACATTATTTTATTTGTATTGTAAAATATTATTTTATATTATTTATATATTTTTATTTTATTTATATTAATATTTTATATTATATACCGTATATATTGTTTATGTTAATTACTATTTTATATAATATGTTATTTATTAATTTTATATTATATATATATATATATATAATTTTTTTTTTTTAAACATTTTATTTGTATTGTAAAATATTATTTTCTATTATTTATAATTTGTTATTTTATATTAGATATTATTTTATTTTTATTAATATTTTATATATATATATTTTTTTAATTTTACATTATTTTTTTATATTATATTTGTTTTATTTTTTAATTTTGTATTATTTACTCTTTTTTTTAAAATATATTTTTTGGTATATTATATAATATATACATTTTTGAAATTTTTATTAATAATTTATATTATATATTTATTTTAATTTTTTTTAATATTTTATTTTCATTTTTTTAAAATATTTTTTTGTATTAGATTTATTTGTGTTTTATTTTGATATTATTATTTTATTTACCTGTGATTATTTTATGTTGTATAATGTGATGAAGTAATGAGGAAGTGTGTGTGACCACAGGTGTGTTCCCAACCACTGTGAGCATGCGTCTCACTGCTCTCAGACCTGGGACACCTTCACCTGCAACTGTACTGCCACTGGATACACTGGAGCCACCTGCCACACCTGTAGGTACACACACACACACACACACATGCACACACACACACTTACACTGTGTGTGTGTGTGTGTCAGCCATGTTCCAGCAGTCGTGTGAGGACTACAAGTACCAGGGTAAACCCTCGGGGACGTACTGGATAGATCCTGATGGCAGCGGTCCTATGCAGGCCTTCCAAGTCACCTGTGACATGACAGGTGAGGGGAAGTGATGTGTGACACGACAGGTGAGGGGAAGTGATGTGTGACACGACAGGTGAGGGGAAGTGATGTGTGACACGACAGGTGAGGGGAAGTATCACTACCATGGTGGTTGTGTTCCAGAGGAGAAGGTGTGGACCAGCGTGAAGAACAACTTGGCTCCTCAAACCAGCGTCACCACCACAGCTGACAAGGAGGACAAGATGGTGCTGCAGGTCACTTACAATGTGACCCATGAGCAGGTACACACCTGGACTACAACTACAATGTGACCCATGAGCAGGTACACACCTGGACTAGAACTACAATGTGACCCATGAGCAGGTACACACCTGGACTAGAACTACAATGTGACCCATGAGCAGGTACACACCTGGACTAGAACTACAATGTGACCCATGAGCAGGTACACACCTGGACTAGAACCATCCTCGTGTACTACTGAAGGTTAGCGTGTACTACTGAAGGTTAGCGTGTACTACTGAAGGTTAGTGTGTACTACTGAAGGTTAGTGTGTACTACTGAAGGTTAGTGTGTACTACTGAAGGTTAGAGTGTACTACTGAAGATTAGTTTTGTATTCATGTTTTAATTTATTTATGTTTTTTTTACTCATGTTTTTATTTATTCAAGTGTTTATTTATTCATGTTTTTATTTATTCATGGCATTATTGACTTATTCATGTTTTTATTTATTGATTTATTCATGTTTTTTTAATTTATTTATTCATGTAATTATTGATTTATTCATGTTTTTATTTATTTATTCATGTAATTATTTATGTATTCATGTTTTTATTTATTTATGTTTTTATTTATGTATTCATGTTTTTATTTATTAAAATTTGTATTTATTCATGTTTTTATTTATTGATTTATTCATGTTTTTAAATTTATTTATGCATGGTTTTTTTTGTTTTTTTATTCATGTAATTATTGATTTATTCATGTTTTTATTTATTTATGTATTTAAGTTTTTATTTATTCATGTATTTTTCAAATTTAATTATTCATGTTTTTATTTATTTATTCATGTATTTACGTACTGTCAGAAATATGTGTGAGAAAGGAGGCGTGTCAACATGTCAGACTTATTGTCTATTCAGCAATATCGTTTTATAATTCCATAGCTGCTGGATGGCTTAAGGGGCTGATTCAAAATAATTTTAGTTTTTTGATTTAGGGACTATGTTATGATAATAGATCTCCTTTTGAAAAAGCCTTCTTGCAACGTGCAGTTTCTTGCGTGTGGATCATTCCAGGCTGTTTGTGTGGTGTGTAGATGTTGCAGATTGTGTGCTAATAGTTCAGCAGGCTGGAGACTATGATAACAAGGGGAGGGAAATGAGTGTTTCCATGGCCACGTAACAGCTGACAGTGTACTTGTACACAAACAAGTATTCAGTAACTTGACTAATACATCCATTGATCACGTGACCCAGGATTTACTTGTTGCTTAGGTGTCTTCTCAGCGATCACCCTGTAATCAATAACTTCTCAGCGATGACCTTGTAATCAATAACTTCTCAGCGATCACCCTGTAATCAATAACTTCTCAGCGATCACCTTGTAATCAATAACTTCTCAGCGATCACCCTGTAATCAATAACTTCTCAGCGATCACCTTGTAATCAATAACTTCTCAGCAATCACCTTGTAATCAATAACTTCTCAGCGATGACCTGGTAATCAATAACTTCTCAGCGATCATCTTGTAATCAATAACTTCTCAGCGATCACCTTGTAATCAATAACTGTGATCTGCTCAGCATCAGGTGTTGAAAGTGAAAGTAAACACATGTCTTCACAGGTGTTGAAAGTGAAAGTAAACACATATCTTCACTGGTGTTGAAAGTGAAAGTAAACACATGTGTTCACAGGTGTTGAAAGTGAAAGTAAACAAATGTGTTCACAGGTGTTGAAAGTGAAAGTAAACAAATGTCTTCACAGGTGTTTAAAGTGAAAGTAAACACATGTGTTCACAGGCGTTGAAAGTGAAAGTAAACATGTGTTCACAGGTGTTGAAAGTGAAAGTAAACACATGTGTTCACAGGTGTTGAAAGTGAAAGTAAACACATGTCTTCACAGGTGTTGAAAGTGAAAGTAAACAAATGTGTTCACAGGTGTTGAAAGTGAAAGTAAACAAATGTCTTCACAGGTGTTTAAAGTGAAAGTAAACACATGTGTTCACAGGTGTTGAAAGTGAAAGTAAACATGTGTTCACAGGTGTTGAAAGTGAAAGTAAACACATGTGTTCACAGGTGTTGAAAGTGAAAGTAAACACATGTGTTCACAGGTGTTGAAAGTGAAAGTAAACACATGTCTTCACAGATGTTGAAAGTGAAAGTAAACACATGTGTACACAGGTGTTGAAAGTGAAAGTAAACACATGTCTTCACAGGTGTTGAAAGTGAAAGTAAACAAATGTGTTCACAGGTGTTGAAAGTGAAAGTAAACATATGTCTTCACAGGTGTTAAAAGTGAAAGTAAACACGTCTTCACAGGTGTTGAAAGTGAAAGTAAACAAATGTCTTCACAGGTGTTGAAAGTGAAAGTAAACAAATGTGTTCACAGGTGTTGAAAGTGAAAGTAAACAGCATCAGGTGTTGAAAGTGAAAGTAAACAAATGTGTTCCCAGTTGTTGTGGCTGACCAGCAGTGCTGAGAAGTGTGAGCAACACGTGGCCTACGCCTGCAGAATGTCCAGGCTGCTCAACACTCCAGGTGACTTTACATGTATTACCTTTTATTTATACTCTTTTTACATGTATTACCATTTATTTATACTCTTTTTACTTTTATATACACTCTTTTTACATGTATTACCTTTTATTTATACTCTTTTTACATGTATTACCATTTATTTATACTCTTTTTACTTTTATATACACTCTTTTTACATGTATTACCATTTATTTATACTCTTTTTACTTTTATATACACTCTTTTTACATGTATTACCATTTATTTATACTCTTTTTACATGTATTACCATTTATTTATACTCTTTTTACATTTATTACCATTTATTTACACTATTTTTACTTTTATTACCATGTATTTACACTCTTTTTACATGTATTTACTCTTATTGACACATATTGACATTCATTACCATGTATTTACACACTTTTTACATGTATTTACACTATTTTTTTTACATGTATTTACTCTTTTTACATGTATTTACACTCATTTTACACATTGTTACATTTATTACCATGTATTTACACTCTTTTTACATGTATTTACTCTTATTGACACATATTGACATTCATTACCATGTATTTACACTCTTTTTTTACATGTATTTATACACTTTTTACTTTTATATACACTCTTTTTACATGTATTACCATTTATTTATACTCTTTTTACATGTATTACCATTTATTTATACTCTTTTTACTTTTATATACACTCTTTTTACATGTATTACCATTTATTTATACTCTTTTTACATGTATTACCATGTATTTATACTCTTTTTACATTTATTACCATTTATTTACACTATTTTTACTTTTATTACCATGTATTTACACACTTTTTACATGTATTTACACTATTTTTTTACATGTATTTACTCTTTTTACATGTATTTACACTCGTTTTACACATTGTTACATTTATTACCATGTATTTACACTCTTTTTACATGTATTTACACTTATTGACACATATTTACATTTATTATCATGAATTTACACTCTTTATTTAAATGTATTTACACTTATTGACACATATTTACATTTATTACCATGTATTTACACTCTTTTTTTAAACATGTATTTACACTCTTTTTACATGTATTTACACTCTCTTTTTTTTTTTTACATGTATTTACACTCTTTTTGCATATATTTACACTTATTGACACATATTTACATTTATTATCATGAATTTACACTCTTTATTTAAATGTATTTACACTTACTGACACATATTTACATTTATTACCATGTATTTACTCTCTTTTTTTAAACATGTATTTACACTCTTTTTACATGTATTTACACTCTTTTTGCATATATTTACACTTATTGACACATATTTACATTTATTACCATGAATTTACACTCTTTATTTAAATGTATTTACACTTATTAACACATATTTACATTTATTACCATGCATTTACGCTTTTCCAGAGAAATACATGAATAAATAAAAAAGATGAATAAATAAATAATTGCATTAATAAATAAATACATTAGTAAGTAAATAAAAAGATGAATAAATAAATAATTGCATTAATAAATAAATAAAAACATTAGTAAATAGATAAAAAGATGAATAAATAAATACTACATGAATAAATATAATAAAAAGGTGAATAAAGGAGTAATGAAGTGTTTTGATCATGAATAAATATCATCCCATCTTCCACACCAAGACCAGACCAGACCAGACCAGACCAGACCAGACCAGACCGGACCAGACCAGGACAAGAAGTAAACAAATGATTATGTGTCAATATTTGTTGTTGTGTTGCAGACGGTGAAGCGTTGACCTGGTGGGTGGGACAAGCCAATGAGAAACATTCTTACTGGGGAGGTTCTTCTCCAGGAATACAGAAGTGTGCTTGTGGAATACAACACAACTGTACTGACAACACCCGCTTTTGTAACTGTGATGCTGACTCATACACCTGGTAAGTACACTTAGTTACATTTATTTACACTTGTTTACATTTATTTACATACACTTAATTACACAACTGTACTGACAACACCCGCTTTTGTAACTGTGATGCTGACTCATACACCTGGTAAGTACACTTGTTTACATTTATTTACACTAGTTTACAATTGTTTACATTTATTTACACATATTTACATTTATTTACTATTATTTACACTTGTTTACATTTATTTACACTTATTTACACAACTGTACTGACAACACCCACGTTTGTAACTGTGATGCTGACTCACACACCTGGTAAGTACACTTGTTTACATTTATTTACATTTATTTACACTTATTTAAATTTATTTACACTTGTTTACATTTATTTACACATATTTACATTTATTTACAATTGCTTACATTTATTTACACAACTGTACTGACAACACCCACGTTTGTAACTGTGATGCTGACTCACACACCTGGTAAGTACACTTGTTTACATTTATTTACACTTATTTACATGTATTTACACTTATTTACATTTATTTACACTTATGTACATTTATTTACAATTATTTACACAATTGTACTGACAACACTCGCTTTTGTAACTGTGATGCTGACTCACACACCTGGTAAGTACACTTGTTTACATTTATTTACACTTATTTAAATTTATTTACACTTGTTTACATTTATTTACACAACTGTACTGACAACACCCACGTTTGTAACTGTGATGCTGACTCACACACCTGGTAAGTACACTTGTTTACATTTATTTACATTTATTTACACTTATTTAAATTTATTTACACTTGTTTACATTTATTTACACATATTTACATTTATTTACACTTATTTACATTTATTTACACAACTGTACTGACAACACCCACTTTTGTAACTGTTATGCTGACTCA